>NW_027506630.1:0-48642 GCF_021521415.1 Bidens hawaiensis
AATATCAACACTCCACTCTTGATTTAGATGTGTAATCTTAACGGTCTCGTGAGAGACTCATGAGGGAAAAGAAGCTTAAAATAATCTTTGGGAATTTTCTATAAAATACAACAGAAAGTAAATTAACATAGATTAACCTAAAAATTTGAAGAACATTATAATAACGACAACTTTTAACTTGTAGATACTGACCATATGTTCAACGAATGGTTGATTAAACACGGCTAATGCAGGATAAATCATCTGATTAATCAGTATTATTGGTAATTATCTATACATTAATAAAAACAAATATGAAATTCAAGTAAATGATGAACAAATATGTGTACTAATCAACAAAAATCTATTAATATAGAGTGTTTGGGAATAAAATCAAACAATAATTAGGGTTTAAGTAACCAACTTACCTTCAAAACACGGAAGAAAATCGAAAAGTTTTTTTTGATATTAATCGGATAGTTGAAATAGAGTAAAAAGAATTTAAAATTGGTTATAAATCAAAGCAAAAGTCAGTTTAACCCGGGTAAAAAAATGGTAAACGGGTTTCTTGAAAATATAAACATTATTTTTTAATCTTGGAATATAATATTATAACCTAGATATCATATCTATGGTATTTATATTGATCTTATCTTAAACTTTAATATTTGTAGAATTTAATTATATTATTTTAAGTCTATATTGAATACATTTGTTATAGTCAATATTGAATTATGTAATCCAAAATTTAAATAATAAATTTTTAAAAACGTAAAATAATAAAATTAAAACTAAAATATATGAGTTGCAATAAACAAAAAAAGACAAAATAAGTTAAAGGATAAATTCAAGAAATTAAAAACAACCATCATAAATATGAAATGTATGTAAATAAAAGCAAAACCGAAACTTAAAGTCTTCAAAAACACCACCAAAATGAAGTCTTAAAATATAAATAACACCGAACACACTCAGGTGTATTTATTATTAATTACTAAAACGTAAATAAAATAAAATCTTGAAGTCTTCAAAAACACCACCAAAATGAAGTCTTCAAGTCACTTCTCGACCTTCGGAGTAAGAAATTTAACACCGTCCTTGCTTGATCCAACAACGCTAACCAACTCATAATCATCTTGAACATCGCTTATCTTAGACTTAGTAGAAGAAAATCCCGATGGTTGATCACCCTCAAAAACATCCACAAGCTTACGCTTCAGTTTGTCATCTGAATCACTACTTGACATTTTGATCTCATTCACTTCATCATCAACCAAACGATAAGAAACTGGAGTCTTGTTATCCCCAAACTCAGAAATCTGTCAAAAAATAAGGTGTAAACAATATAAAAACAAACCAAAAATCTCAAATAATGTAAAGTATATAGAAGTGGAAAAAACTTTTAAAGAAGCAGAATTTGTAGACTGAAGATCAGTTAAAGAATTTCCAAAAGTTAGGGATCCAGAATCAGAAGGCTACAAAATATAATAAAAATAATTAAAACATAACGCAATAATGTAGTTGATACAAGTTAAAGTCATATGAATTTACCACTATAAACTCAGGCATTAGTCTTTTCTCAATAGCATAAATTATTTCTTGATCGTCTGTTAGCTTTGATATACCGTATACCTCAACATTATTCCTAAAATTGAAATCGGCAATCTCAACTTTAAAAGAAAACTTCTTTTCTAACAAACAGTTCAACTCCGTGGGAAATCCACTATGCCCAACATCATCCTAAAAATTTATAATATAAACATGTGTTACATAAACAGTGTTTTATATAAATAAAACATTAAGCAGTAGAATATGAATACATAAAAACATAACCTCATCTTTAGTAGCAAGCAATTCAGATGTTGTTTTGTTGATAATAAGTTTGGCATCCCGATCAAAAAGGGTCAACGAAACAACACCACTGCCATCTTGAACTCTTAGCTTAATCTTAAACCTGAAATATTTTTTTTAATCAACAACATAGCAACATTTATTATTAAAAAATATTACATATACAATATAAAATATACCTAGGAGTAGGTGTAACACTCAAAGTGTTACATCTCTGATTCTTGCATTCATAAACATCTTCGCCTTCCACCACAGTCACGATCACCTTACGACTACAACTATTGCAACCGACATAGTACCATTTTGAATCCGGACAAACCGCCTTTATGGTCCCGAGTACTATAATACTCTTTGCTGAAATAAATCAATAAAAAAAGATAACATAACGTTATGTTAAAAGATATAAATTATAATTAGATATTATTATAAAAATATACCTGCAATATAGTGCAAATTTCACAAATATTGAAAAATGATGTAGCCATCAGAAACTCTTCATCAAGAGTAGACATCAACTTTACAGGAATCGGCCTACAAACAACACCATCAACATTGAACTCTAAAAATTCAAACAAACTGCAAAACAAATTTATAAGGATTTAGAAATGCAAAGGAAATAATTATTGAATAAACAAATAAAGAGATATATTAATAATATTACCGTGTTTTATAATCTTCAATCTCAGAAATACTATCATTGAGGAACACACGAGTAACATCAGAACCGTAGGAATTAGACACATACGGTTTCTCTAAAAATTTAAACACAAGATAGTCATTATGATATTAAAATAAGAAAGTCTCCAATAAAAATTAATTAGATATTAAAAATAAAAAGCAAACCTTTATGGTATTTAACTCCACCAAATTGCATGAGAATAATCATATGTGATTCATCAAAATGGTCAACAACATACTTAGAGAACTGTGATACGTAATCACCCCAAAGAGTAACGTAAACACTGTCACCGCTGTAAAAATCACAAATATTATAACAAAAATTTTATAGTGTTTCACAATTAAGAAATATTAATACAAACTGACATATAAATTAATGAAATACATCTACCTGATATCAGAAACCTCCATAGTTAATCTTGCATTTCTTTTTACATCTCTCAGATTAGAATTGTTATCTTTAAAAACATGAACAACATGTCCAGTTATGTCTGGAAGACATGGGATTAAAGAATTAGAATTACAAAAAATGTTAATAAATAAAAATAAATAAACTACTTAAATACTACCTATAGTTGCTTTCAACGGGATCTCTTTATAAATAACTGACTTGAATGAGTAAAACTTAAAACCGAATGTAGGACCATCAAACTGGCTACAAGGATTAACATGGGTACTGGAGTTTAACACTAACTTATTAGGGCAGTCGATAACCTTGTAATTAGACGCATTAGATCCAAGGCTAGGGTTGACTATAGTTAGTGTAGGATTCTCGTTTAAATAACGTTTAAAACGGAATATATCTTGTTTAAATACTGTAGACTGCATTCGGCTACCCTGGATTTTTTAAAAAAACAAACAACAAATTAGGAAATATAACAAAAAAGGACAAAAAAATAATAAACATAAATGGTAAAACTAAACATTACCGATTCATCCATAAAAACCATCTCAATCAGGAAATCTTCATTAGGTTTAATGTTATCCTTGACACTCCAAACCTTCAACACTGTTACCTTAATGGTAGATGGAGTAGATCTAAGAACATCAATCTCGTGTAACATAGTAAACTTCTGGGACTCCATTGACCTTAAGAAATAAGAACACAATGAATTAGTAACGTATAATGAATGAAAAATGTGAAAGATAAATCAAAAAATATTAAAAGAAAACTGACATTAACTTGTATGAAGAAAAACAATGGAGGTTATAATTGTTCTAGGTGATTAGAAAGCTTAATAAATGAACGAATATATAGTGTAAATTATTGAGTTATTTATGTTAAATTGAATATAAATAGAAAGGATTTCGAATAATGGGAAAATATAATTCTTGGCATGATATAACAATTCAAGGACATTATTATTTTGACTAATGTGTTTTGGACTAAATTTAAACTTGATTTCACATATATTGTTTAAATCAAATAAAATATATTAAATAATATGTAAAATTTGAATTGCATAGAATAATATAAGTTTAAACAGAGAATGAGAATTAATGTAATTTGAATCAGTTTTGACTAACTTATGATGTTTCGTGGAATTGATTTTAGGAATTAATGTCCTTGAATTGTTAGTTAGAAACAAAAAAAAGAAAATATGTTAAATAGGAAACAATTCATTTTTGACGGTATATTAAACGAATACAAAGGAAACTTGTTAGTCAAACAATTAATATTGATATTTATTATAAATTAAAATTATAATTCAAATCATATACCAAAAATGTATACAGATACAATAGATACATTCTATAACCTGATTTACTTATTTATAATTGGTAAAGTTGTTAGTCCGTATTATGTATTATTATTTATAGATTAAGAACATTTAACTTTAAATAAATTATTATGATTTGAATTATGGAATTTATTATTTATAGATTTATGATTAAATTTGAAAAAAGAGTAATAATTTTAACTTAATTTTAATTTAATTTTTATTTCGTTATAATTACAAATTAGGAAATACTTAATTGAGGAAAGTCAATGTATAATATTATTTTATTAGGGTTTAAATTCTATAATTAGAATTTTATTATAGATGGTAGTGACAAAATTTAGGAAATAATTAATTGAGGAAAGTCAACGTATAAAACCGAATTCGGTTATGTCAACAAATTAGGAAAGTCATACTAAATAATTAGAATTAATGAAATAGTTAATGGTGTAAAATTTATTATCAAAAACGAAAACAAATACTATTAACTTTTAATTATGATATATGAAATTGAAATATTGTAATACATGAATAAATTAAATCTATACATGAATGTTTAATAAAAATACAAATACTTCGGTCTTCATCAATAGTGATATTAGTATAGATGAGTCGAATAACAACCTGAAATAATAAAAATGAGAATTAATCATTATATTGTGGACTTTTAAAAAATAATTATAAAACGGAAAATATAAAACGTGTTACCCGGAAAAACGATATTCTCAGAATAGCCATGGTATACCGGAAAAGCGATAATAGTATAGATGAGTCGAACAATAACCTGAAATAATAAAAATGAAAATTAATAATTATATTATGGACTTTTAAACAATAATTAAAAAACAAAAAATTAAAAAGGTGTTACCGGGAAAACGATATTGTCATAATGACCATGGTATACCGCAAAAGCGATATTAGTATAGATGAGTCGAATAATATCCTGAAATAATAAATTAGACAATTAATATATATAATTATGGAGTTTTAAACAATAATTAAAAAGAAGGAAAATTTAAAAGGTGTTACCGGAAAAACGATATTGTAAGAATGGCCATGGTATTCCGGAAAAGAGAAAGAAACTTCTATTAATCATGAAAGTTCATATTTTGATTAATTAACAAAGTTAAATGAAGTATTGAAACAAATATAAAAAAATCATCGTTATAAACATGATAGGAAAAATAAACCGGCAACACTTACCGGAAAAACTTAAAACGTCCACATATCACCTTCATGACCGTGTATCATGTCACCAACCTAAACTGATTTTTTGAAATCAGTTATATCTGAAAATAAACATATAAAACTTATAAGAAAGAATAACCGAAAAATTAATAAGGTTGCCGGAAATTAATTTATTGTAGTTTACCTTGGACCGGAAATATTAAGCAGAAATAAGAGGCTAAGAGCGGCCATTAGGGTTTGTGAAAAGTGTAAGCAGAAGAATTTAGACTTAAATACAGTATTTGAATTTATGGGTTAATGGGTTAATGGATAATGAAGACCCGCGAGAAATTAAGCTAATATGGGTTAATGGGTTAAATGTGGTTTAATTGCTGAGTTGGAATGATTAAGTAAGGAAATGGATGACATAGAGGTGAGGTGGCATCCTATTTGAACACCCTAGAATTGTGCCATGTGGAAATTGTGTCCTACTTTAATAGTATTTATAGATGATAATTGCTTTTAATTAGGTGAACTTTCTAATCAATTGTAATTATCTCTAGTTGACTAGATCTCTAACATAATTAGATGATATGATTTGATTACGTTTCATTTGTAGTTCTCTTAATTATATTTTTATTATGACAGATTACTCCAGGATACGACGTCTCGGGCGTCGTTGTGAAGGTTGGAAGTCAAGTAAAAACACTTAAAGAAGGAGATGAAGTATATGGAGATATAAATGAGAAGGCTCTTGATGGACCAAACAACTTGGAACATTAGCTGAGTACACAGCTGTTGAAGAAAAACTATTAGCATTAAAATCAAAGAATCTGGATTTTGTACAAGCTGCCGCTTTGCCTCTCGCAATTGAGACCGCTTATGAAGGTCTAGAAAGGGCTAAGTTTAGTGAAGGCAAAACAATCCTTGTGTTGAATGGTGCTGGTGGAGTTGGATCGTTCGTAATTCAGGTATTTTAATTCGTTAAGACTGTGTATATTATATTAACAGAATGCATAAGTTGTTAGCTAATCATAGCCATAAGTTGTTGATCATACAGCTTGCGAAACATGTGTTTGGTGCTTCAAAAGTAGCAGCCACATCTAGTACTGGAAAACTCGAGTTGCTTAAGAGTCTAGGTGCCGATGTAGCAATCGACTACACGAAAGAAAATTTTGAAGATCTACCAGATAAATATGACGTTGTCTATGATGCAATTGGTAAGTATATTATTAGACACGTCGACAATTTTGGCTCATTTACTTATCATGGTATATTCGGTTTTTGATTTAGTTTATGACAAACAAGTTAAATAAAAAAAATGGGATTGTTACCAATATTCTAAAATGTAAATCCATTTCAATCAACTTGATGTGTCTCATGGTTGTTAAGACTGGCAAATAATGAGTGAAAGCATCTTTAAATAAAAAATAAACAAACTTTAATCATGTTTAAACACTAATTATTTATTTTAAGAATGTCTTTTAGGGAAAAAAAACCATTACCGAAAACAACATATTTAGGATTCATAAAGATATGTTTGCTTGTTCACTTACAAGGATGATATAATGTTGTAGGACTCCCGGAGAAAGCAGTGAAGGCGGTTAACGAAACTGGTGCCACGGTGTCTATAACCGGACCAATTCCACCACCTGGGTTCGGCTTTGTTCTCACATCTGATGGATCCATTTTGACGAAACTAAACCCTTATCTTGAAAGTGGAAAGATCAAAGTGATAATTGACCCTAAAAGTCCATTCCCATTTGACCAAGTTAAGGAAGCTTATGCTTACCTTGAGACCAGCCGGGCTACCGGGAAGGTAGTTATACACCCGATTCCTTAAGGTTTGATTCGGATTCCAACGTATGGTTTATTCGAACACCATTAAAATAGCATGGGTTGCTTTGTGAAATAGTTGGAATAATAATATGGTGTGCAAAGAGTGTTGGTTATAATATTTGATAAATGTGGTTTCTGTTTTATAATCTCATGCTTTATAAATGTTGCTATATATTATCTTTGGCCTATACTTTTTATTTTATAGAAATGAGTCTTTCTTACCACAAAAGTAATTTTATATACCAAAACTAATAAACTACTACAAGTAGTTGTATCACTTGTGTGCAGTGTTTATAAAACATAATGAGAGAGCACATTTACATGTTTGTATACATGTATTACATTTAACAATTTATGGATGTTTTACATAAATCTTATAATGCTATACTTCAAATTAACTTCGTATTAAAAAAACCCCGACAAAAATAACAAGAAAAGCAAAATGCACCTCTCTAAAGACTCGGGGTGTCACTCCGAAGGAAATAGAAACCGACTGTGCCACCCACATTCCTTGTATGTATCGGCTTCCACCATATATTTGTAGCTTTATAAAGTACATTCCTTGTATGTACTCGGGGCCTCACTCGTGTTAGTTCACGTGATTGCTGCTGCTCAGTTTTGGATTTAGGTTTGCTTATTACGGAGTATTTAGTAATTCAACACGAATTGTTATACAGACCTATGGTTGGGTCGGTTTAGAAGCCGGTTTTGGCCCAAACTTAAATATAGTTTGCAGTGTTGATTGAATATGTCTTATAGTGTTTGTAGAAAATATAATATGTTATCTTTACAATGATTTGAGTCATTTTCACATGATATATTTATTCCCCCATCATATTAAGCTTTTACTAGAAAACAAACAAGATAACATATATGTTTGTATTATTTTCACACTTTTTGTTAATACAGCTTGCAAAGCATGTGTTTGGTGCTTCAAAAGTAGCAGCCACATCTAGTACCGGAAAACTCGAGTTGCTTAAGAGTCTAGGGGCCGATGTAGCAATCGACTACACGAAAGAGAATGTTGAAGATCTACCGGATAAATATGACGTTGTGTATGATGCAATTGGTAAGAATAATACCAAAAAGGTTAATTAAAAGTGGATATATTCGGTGTATGTTTTAGTTTAAATACTTTTTATTTATTTAAAAAGGTATTTTAAAAATGTGTTTTGGGCCACCCCATTCTATTTGATCATTGCCAAAGCCTAAGCCCAAAAATCATTTAACTCATGAAACCTTGTAAAAGATTTCATTTAAAAAAATTATATTATTACTAAAATGATGTAGATTTAAAATCATAGTCGAAACAACTATTTAATTATTTATGTACTATTGTTTGTTGAAGTACAAGGATGATACAATGTTGTAGGACAACCGGAGAGAGCGGTGAAGGTTGTTAATGAAACTGGTGTTGCAGTGTTTATAACCGGACCAATTCCAACACCGGGGTTCTACTTCGTTCTCACATCTAGTGGTACCTTTTTGAAAAAACTAAGCCCTTACCTAGAAAGTGGAAAGATCAAAGTGTTATTTGACCCTAAAAGTCCATTCTCTTTTGACAAAGTTAATGAAGCTTATGCATACTGAAGGGGTATGCACCCGCCTTAACATCGAGCGGGGCGGGTCAACCCACAAGATATAGACAAGAGGCTTGAAATCAGGATGTCATGAAGACACAAAGCCAAAACCTATGCGCGTGGCGCATATCACATATGCTCACGCATATCACATATGCTCACGCATCACATATGCTCACGCATATCACATCTGCGCGTGGCGCATATCACATATGCTCACGCATATTACATATGCTTACGCATATCACATGCTCACGCATATCATATCTGCGCATGAAACATCTGCGCGTGAGAATAAAGAGAAGACCTTGCGCATCCCCGGGATAGGCGCATAAAGGACAACACAACAAATGAGACAATAGTCTAATCCAAATCAGGATAAGGACAACCATGATTGTACTCATCAGACAACCTTCCAGAAGGTATCTTTTAAGGAATAAAGAATGTGCTGATGTTGACAGCTGCCAATGAAGGGTGGACAACTCAGCAAAACCCATGTGCCACCACGTGATGGCACATGGGTCAGGTAAAATACCTTGGTCAGAGAATAATCAATGAAAAAGCACCAGGTGTCCTAAGTACACGTGGCGCGAAGCAATAGGAGGAGGCCAAAAAGGCCCTAATTGGGTCTGAGCCCAATCATTGGAAACCCTAATACTATAAATACCACACCACCTCCACAGTTGGGGTCAAGCAAGAAATATATTCTGAATCCTTTACTCATTTTCACATTCTTATCTTCTCCTGCAATATCTTATTCTCACACCGGAGGGTTACCCCAAAGAGGACCCCTCTGTCCCTTTCTGAGGGGTAAGCTCACGGTGCTGTTCGTTTTGTAGGTGGAAGAACTCGTATCTCGGAAAATCATCGGTGATATAGCACACTCATACCCGAGGAACGTAGATCGAATACAAGTAAGTCGATCCACGCTTCTTCATTGGCGCCATCACCTGTTACAACGGCAACAAAACCACTACTGCATCAATTTTCTCTCTGAAAATCTTCACCATGGTTTCCGGTGTTCAAAACAACGATCAAGTTCTGGAGGATAATGAGGTTGAGGATGTTAATGAGGGACATCAGGTTCTAAGGGCGTCGCGTGACACTGCGCGCACCACCAGTAACCATCCCTTCAACACAACACCTCATGATCAAACTGAAACTTCTCCAGACGATCTCACGTTCCAAAATCTGACTTGTACAAAACAAAAAGGACCAATGGACCCGGAAGTTGAAACCAATGACCCTAAAGAATGGCTCATAAACGAACAACGGCGTCTAATGGACAAATACAATGAGTTGGTAAAACACAAAAAGTTAGCCGATTTAACACAAAGGCTCGCATTTGATAAACAAACCATTCAGGGAACAGCAAAAAAGAAGTGCGCGCTGGAAGACGGTCATTCTGTTCACACCGAACAAGCTAATATTAGTGATGAGGAAGAGGTGCACAGCATGAAGAAGACGCGAGATACTCATGCAGGAGGTTCACAGCTTCGGGCACACATGCACATAGCACCTGGAGCCAAAGCTGATATGGATTTATACACACCATACAACCCACAAGCGAAAGCGCAAGTGGGCGTAACCACACCATATAGGCCAGCCATCTTGGTAAAACATTCAAAATTCACTGAGCGCATTGCGAAGGCTCCCATTCAACACAAAACCAAGATGCCAAGTGGTTTAGGCAAGTACGATGGTACAACAGATCCAGATGATTTCTTACAAGGTTTTTATAACACTGGAAACTTAGAAAGCTGGACGATGCCAACATGGTGTCACATGTTTGCTCGCTGCCTCACGGGTGCAGCGCGTGTCTGGTTCGAAAGCTTGCCGACAGGACAAATCGATGGGTTCGAAGAGCTATTGGAAAAGTTCCAGGCTCACTTTATACAGCAGCGCAGAGACACGCGCGACCCCGATGACATCATGCACTGCGTACGCAGAAATGATGAAACCATTGAAGACTACATAACTCGTTTCAATCAGGAATCTCTTGCAATTGGAGGCATCACTGACCAACTCTTGCACGTGGCCTTTATACAAGGTGCGCGCAGTGATCAACTCCGCAGAGCTCTCGTGAGCAGAGAAGGCATGCCAACCACTTGGGCTAAGCTTATGGAAGCATCGCGAGTCTTCGCGCGAAATGAAAAACAAATTGCCCAAGACAGAGCAAGAGATAAAGGGCATCGAACAGAAGCACCACGCAACAATGAAAGGAGGGGCAAACAAAACTCCGTATGGTCCAGGTTGCAACAAACCAATTATTCTCCCGCAGAAAAGCAAGCGCAACAAAGTTCACCCCCACCCCAAAAAGACATTCTTAATCGCGGAGAAGGTGACAAGAAGGAAGGTGGCAGAGAGCCTAACAGACCTCTACCAAGAATATGGACTCCCCTCACCAAAACGCCTTCGCAAGTGTTAAGCACAGAGAATGTCCAGTTTAAAAGCCCCAGGCCATTACTCCATAAGGGACCACCGAACAGTGGCAAATATTGTGAATTTCACAAATCCACAGGGCAAAACACCGATGCATGCCATCATTTGAAGGATGCAATCGAAAAGGATGTGAAATCAGGCAAGTTGGCTCACCTGGTAAAAAATCCAAGACCAGAGAATGAACAACCAGACGGAGCCTCAGCCAGTAAAAAATTCAAAAGAATCTGTGTAGCTGAAGGAGGAAAGCAAGGGCAAAGATCGAGGAAGAGAAACGCGCAAATCCAAGGGGATTGACGCGAGCAACAAGTAATCTTTCCAAGAATCAGAGGAGGCCCGTCTATCAGCAGTCCTCTAGTCATCACTGCACACATCGCTCATTATGAGGTGTCAAGAGTCCTGGTGGACACCGGTAGTGAGTCAGACATCATGTATGAGCAATGTTTCAGGAAGTTGGATCCAGAAGACCAAGCAAGGCTCGAAGTTGTGAGTGCACCAATCTCGGGTGTCTCAAACGAAATTATTCACCCCCTAGGTCAGATACAATTCGAACTAACTATGGGGGATGAGAAGCACAAGCGAGCTGAAATTGTCAACTTCCTGGTCTTGCCCACCACTTCATGCCATAGTATGATCTTGGGTAGAGGAACGATTGCCCAATTCAACGCCATACCGTCACCAGCGCATGGCGCGTTGGGGTTCCCAACACCAACAGGAGTAACATTTGTGTATCGAGATCATTTATGCGCAGTAACAAGTATACCTCGAGAAGGGAGAATGAAGCTTCCAGTGGCAAACAACGCGCCAGAGGAATGGATTCTCAACCCAAAATTCCCAGAACAGACAATCACAATCGGAGCTAGGATATCAGATGACACAAGAGTGAGAATGAAAAGATTGCTCACAACGTATATGTCAGTCTTCGCGTGGCAACATTCTGATATGACTGGGGTTCCGCGAGACCTGGCGCAGCACTCTCTCAACACATTCAACTCTGTAGAGCCAATTGCTCAAAAGAAAAGAGTCACGGGAGACGAGAAGGCAAAGGCCATGAATGAGCAAGTAGAAGATCTACTGAGCGCGAATATCATTCGCCCAATACGATACCAAACATGGGTAGCCAATCCTGTGATGGTAAGGAAGAGCAATGGGTCATGGAGAATGTGTATTGATTTCAAGGACCTCAACAAGGCGTGTCCAAAAGATTGTTACCCCCTCCCAAACATTGACATGAAAGTGGACTCTGTGGTGCCATTTAAGCTCAAATGTTTCCTGGATGCCTATAAGGGCTATCACCAAATTCAAATGGCACCACAGGATGAAGACAAGACTGCTTTCAGAACTGACAAGGGTGTTTTCTGTTACACAAAAATGCCCTTTGGTTTGAAGAATGCAGGAGCCACTTACCAAAGACTCATGGACGCAATTTTCAACGAGCAGATTGGAAAAAACTTAGAAGTCTACGTGGATGATTTGGTGATTAAAAGCAGGGAGGAAAAACAAATGCTCAAAGACATCGAAGAAACCCTTCGGCGCCTAAAGGAAGTAAACATGAAGCTCAACCCGAGCAAATGCACATTCGGTGTGGAAGAAGGGAAATTTCTCGGCGTAATGGTCACCAAGGATGGTTTCAAGGTGAACCCAGAAAAGGTGGAGGCTATCCTCGGCATGCCCTCACCATCCACCATGAAGGAAGTTCAAAAGTTGAATGGTAGATTGGTATCAATTAACAGGTTTATAGCAAACCATGCAAGCAAATCAACCACATTCATTAACACATTGAGAAATTGCTTAAAGAAAAGCCAATTCAAGTGGACGCCTGAGGCCGAGCAAGCTTTCAATGAGATAAAGGAATGTCTGATAAATCTGCCTGCGCTCACAGCTCCACTACCTGGTGAAACTTTAACGTTGTACCTGTCAGCAGGAGAGCGCGCCATTGGCGCAGTATTATTGGTGGATCGCAAGGGAATCCAAACACCAATTTATTATGTAAGTCGGGTGCTGACAGATCCTGAGACGCGCTACACCATCATAGAAAAGTTAGTTTTATCACTAACGCATGCGTCGCGCAAGCTTCACAGATATTTCAATGGTCATCCTATTGAAGTCCTGACTGATTACAACATCCAGCAAGTCTTGCGACGTCCCGCGCTCTCAGGAAGGCTGACAAAATGGGCGCTGGAATTAGGGGAGCACACGATCACCTATAAGCCCCGTCCAGCAATCAAGGGACAAGTCTTAGCTGATTTCATCGCAGAAATCCCTGAAGGAAAAGTCGAAGAGGCTCAGCGCGAAGTAGACCCCCCGCAAGCCAATAATGAAGAAAACGTTTGGAGATTATTCACTGATGGAGCTTCAAACAACGAAGGGTCCAGCGCAGGCCTCAAACTGGTGGATCCAGAAAATCATGAGTATACTTACGCAATCAGGTTGGATTTCAAGAGCACCAACAATGAAGCTGAGTATGAAGCCCTGCTGGCTGGTTTGCGCATCGCGCGCAAGTTCGGAGTTAAAAAGCTAGAGGCTCATGTAGATTCATACCTGGTAGCAGCACAACTCAATGGCCTTTATGATGCCAAGGAGAACACCATGCCTCTGTATCTAGAGCAGGCGAAGAAACTCACCGAACAATTTGACTTTTTCAGAATCATACACATTCCGCGCAGTGAAAATAAGTCTGCCGACGCGCTAAGCAAAATGGCATCAACCAGCTTCGATCATTTTGGCAAAGATGTCAGGGTGGAAGTAATGAGCAACCCGTCAGTGGGAGCGAAGTCTGTTCTTGTAATTCATACAACACCTTCATCATGGATAACTCCAATAATGGAATTCTTGAAGGAGGGAAAGGTACCAGACGATCGCGCACAGGCGAGGAAGATAAGACACAAGTCGCAGAACTACGAACTGCTCGATGGTACGTTATATCGACGCTCTTATCTTGGACCACTCTTGAAATGCCTAGACGCTGAGGAAGCAAGCCATGTGATCAGAGAGATACACGAAGGAATCTGTGGAATACATGCTGGCCCGCGCATGGTGGTCGCCAAGGCAATGAACGCAGGTTACTATTGGCCAGGCATGTACTTGGACGCGTTAAAAAAGATCCAAAAATGCAAAGCGTGTCAGAGCTATGCGCCAAATACCATGCGACCAAAGAACAACTTGATTCCGGTGACCTCTGCATGGCCTTTCCACAAGTGGGCAATCGATATTGTGGGTCCCTTGCCGCAAGCGCCAGGGCGAGTAAAGTTTTTGGTAGTGGCAGTAGACTATTTCACAAAATGGGTTGAAGCCAAGCCACTGGCAAAAATCACAGCCGAGGCAATGAAGCAATTTATTTGGAGCCACATCATATGCCGTTTTGGCCTGCCCATGGAAATCGTGAGCGACAATGGCAAACAATTCACTGACAGGAAGATATCCAGTTGGCTCAAGGAATTGCGCATCAACCAGGTCTTCACTTCAGTATACCACCCTCAAGGGAATGGCCAAGTGGAACGCGCGAACCAGAGCTTGCTGAATGGGCTGAAGAAAAGGTTGGAGGGAGAGTCCCATGCATGGGTCGAGGAGTTACCTAATGTCCTGTGGGCGCACAGGACATTAAGCAAAACCAGCAATGGCGAGTCCCCATTCAGCCTAACCTATAGAACGGAGGCTATGATTCCAGCAGAAATTGGATGCCCATCCTATAGAGTGCTCATGATGAGTAAGACGGATAATGATCAAGAAAGGAGGTTAGATCTCAATTTACTTGAAGGGCGCAGAGAGGCGGCTATCATCAGTGAAGCCAAATACAAGAAAAAACTAGAAAAATATTACAATCAGCGCGTGAAAGAATGCCACTTCAAGAAGAATGATTTTGTCCTTCGAAACAATGAAGCTAGTCGCGCAATACCCCCGGGAAAGATGTCTCCCAACTGGGAGGGACCTTATCAAGTCTCAGAAGAATTGGGAAAAGGCGCATACGCTTTAAAAGATTTAAATGGAAAGAAGATCCCGCGCACATGGAACGCAGCACAACTTAGAAAATGTTTCATGTAAAAGTTGTCAAGTTTGTAATCAAGGCTTTTTAAGCCATTATGAATAATGATACGCGCTATTTTCTCTTAATATGCGTTTTATTACCTTTTGCATACATGTTTCACACTTCCCTTTATTAATTTTTAGCAATATGACAACATTGTATTGACATCAAACTAAAAATAAAACGAAGTAAAACATACATGCGCAAGCTTCAAGCTCAAACGCGTTAACGAGTTTTAACTCTAAAACGTCAGGGCCTTAGCCCAATAATATGAGCCTTAGCTCAGGGCCTTAGCCCAATAATATGAGCCTTAGCTCAAATTACTCATAGCATCCATCCTACGTATTGCGCAGCTGGACCATAAAAATACCTAAGCACAACTAAGGCAAAGCACATGCCAAAGCATAGTTGTTAAGGTCTCAGGTCGGGGCCGCGCATGGGATTATAATGGATATAAGCAGAGTAACACATACTGACACGTAAAGGCTAAAAAACTCATTCATAATTCCCTATAATAAATGCACGATAACGTCGCGCAAAAGAGGAACAATGAAATGCTAAGGCACGTGTCAGCATATTCAGAATATTGCAAAATAACTTGAAATATGACAACTATTAAGGATTAAATAAAATAATTTCCTTACAGCCTTGTCCAAGTTTCAATGTGTAAGCATACCTTATATTCAACGAGCACAAACATGCAATATAAAGAGACGAATTGGGAATGCGCAAGATGCGAATAAGGGAAAAACAAAATTTCATTCCACAAACATAGAAGTTTACAAATTTACAAATGATGAGGTAAAAACTACAAATACAAAAAAAAACAATAAGGGCTTTTCAAGTCTCTATATCAATATCAGCCTCTTCATCGTCCTCATCATTACTTCCTCCCTCAGCATCTAGCGCAGCCCGCTCCTCGTCATCTCCAAACTTACCATAATCAAGCTGTTCGTCTTGAATATAGTCGTCTTCTATTATGATAGCGTCAGGAGTAGGTCCTTTGGCCACGCCAGAGCCGCTGGCAGAGGTAGCGTTGCCCGCGCCATCATCATTGCCACCAGTCCCTTCACATTCATCAAGTAATTTCTTTAAAGCGCCAAGATCAGGCTGGTCAGCAAGCGCGGCTATCTGCAAGTCACAAGGAACAGTATGAGTACAAAAGATTATGAAAATAAGTCAAGTAAACTCATTAAGGTTAAAATACCTGCTCAAGGATGGGAATTGGAGTATTCAGGTACTTCTCCCCCACCTCAGCCATGTCAGCGCAGACAACGTCGAGCTGATAAGGGTAGTCGGATGGATTCTTCTTTAGCATGCCATATTCATAACCATCCTTAAACCCTTCAGCTCGACCCACCAAGCGCGACGCCGCATTACAATCCATCACAAGGGTCTGAAACTTGTCTGAGTATTTCATCGCATAAGCGCAACGAGTCACACCCTGTGAAATCAGCCATTGACGGTCCTGCGCGAGGGAAGAAACAGACGTCTCAAGAGCAGGGATCTGAGAGTTTAACAACTCAACAGTTTCCTTGGCTTGTTTTAGCTCTTCTTTGTCAGACGCCGCTGCCGCCAAGGCTTCATTCTTTTCCGCTCACGCAGCATCGAGCTCTTTCTTCAGGCGCGCAACCTCACTCTCCAATAAAGATTTGTCAGTATTAACCTGCACAATAGTTTGGTCACGCTCCTCTGCTTCCAGCTCCAGGTCACGCGCTCGACGCGCGTACTTGGCCGCGTCTGCCTCTGCCGCTTGCAGCTTCTCCCGCGCAGCTTGCAGCTCAAGCCCGCGCTTCACAAAAGCAGCGTTGGCACTTGCCCGATTCTCGCTAAGTTCTGCTTGGAGTTTCTCAGCCCTCTCTCGGGCATCAGAAAGATTCCAAGCAGAAATCTTAGCCTTTTGCTTGGCCTCCGCAAGGGCATCACGTACCTTTATATAATCATTGCGAAGCTCTTGGGAGGCAGCAAAGAACGCAGACCCAGCAAAAAGGTGGTCATTAAGCAAGTCCACGCGAGCGCGGTCCTCTTGAAACCTCCTTTCAGCTGGAGGAACAGAGTGAGCCCAAAAGTCTTCACATACGCCCATGGATTGGAATGAGCTCTCTTCAGTGATATTCCAGCTCGGGCGGTATATGTGATCGGCTCCCTACAAACACAAAGCAACGCAAAGAAAGGTTTTAGTTATCTAAACACTAATTTGGAAGTCTACACAGCGGAGCAAAATAAACTTATACCTGCGGAGAACCGGCAGAAAGGTTAGCGCCAGCTGGTGAGCTCCTGCCCGCCCCATGAGAAAAAGGCTGCGCCACGAAATCTCGTGGCGCAATAGGGCTTACGCGGCCACCATCAGAATCTTCAAAATTAACCTCCTCATCATCCTCTATAACAGGTCTCTTCTCCTGCGACTTGGAAAAATCAAAAATAGTCTCACGAGGAGGGCTGCGCGCAGGAGGAGGTGAGGGAGGTCTTGACGCTGTTAGATCAGCGCGTAAAATAGTCTCCTGCTCCTTAGTGATCCCAATGAGAGGAGATTCAGTACTTGTTGGAGCAGGAGCAGAACTAACGGCGCCAGCGCTAGCAGTGCCACCAGCAGCTTGTGTGCCAGCTATAATTCCTATTAAAAAACCAACAAGGAGAAATGATTCATGACTTGAACTAAAGGAAAAAATCAGACAATCAAAGCGCAATAAATACCTTGGCGCACCGCAGTCCGCGAATTAAAAATCGCCATGAAGTCTATTTTCCCCCTTTTCGAGGGTAAAACAGGGGACTTCAAAACAACCTTCGGCGTAGCCTCGGCACCTTGCTGCGCCTGAGGTTGAGCCACCAACGTTGCCGGCTCTACAAACATTTGAGTGAACAAAGCTTCATTAATGACTCTATCAGAATCAAGCTCATAAAACCACAAAAAATAAACAAAGTATACCTGTTGGAGAAGACGAAACAGCAGGCACAGCACCGCTTCCCTTGTCCGCCGCGCGCAGAGACGAGGTGGCGGCACCATACCTCGTGTGGACGGGAGGACTGCCCACACCTTGAGGCAAAGAAGACGAGGAAAACTTGGAAGTAAAACCCTTGGTTTTCTCAAGTCCCTTCGCCTGAGTAGGAGGAAGATTCTGGGCAACAGAGGCATCATCTTTTTTCTGTTTTTTACTGGCCCCTGCGCCAGTTTTGCCTTTAGCCTTGCGCTTGAGTTTTTGCGCTTCAGCTTCTTCCTCCTCCACTTCCTCTTCCACAAGCTCCAACTCATAATTAGCGAGCACATCTACAATACGCGTAACAGAAATGTTAAAACCAAATTTGGTACTCTAAGGGCCTAAGCACAAATACAAAGGCTTACCAGGCGCATCGCTGTCAAAACAAAATTCTAAATCGACAGGGATGAACATATCATCGAAGCGATCAGGGAAAGCAACTTCCCCAGCACTCAGCGCGACAGAGCCACCTTCCGTATGCTCGTCATAGGCAGCGTGGATGTATTCCTTGCTTTCTGCATAAAACAAGATAAGTGATATCAGCAAAACGAATTATACTCGCGCAAAATTAATGCAATGAACAAACAACCCACCTGAGCCATCAACATGGATGACAGGCTCAGTCCCGCTGTCAATCCACCTCTTGCTCATGCCAACCCCCACCAACGCTTCCTCGCAAATTTTCCTGGCGGGGGATGGTTCAGCAGATAACTTCTTAACCCACGCGCCAGATGGATTCTTAAGAACGTCATCATCCGCGGGCGCGGAAGTAATCGCGCGCATAGTCATGCGGATGGGAATCACACCAGCCTTGATATAAAAGAATTTTTCAGCCCAGTCATGAAGGCTTTTGAAGGAAACAGTGCAGCACTTAACCTTCTGACTGCGCGGTGTGAATGAGAACCAAGAATCTTGGATTTTCGGCTTATAAAAATATTGAAAGCGCCGAGGGGTGGGCTCCTCGCGCTGAGCTTTGCACATGAACTCAAAATGAGTCATGCGCACTAGTCCACAGGGATGAACCTGAGATATATGAATCCCGTAAAACTGGAGGAGCGCACCTATAAACCTCGTCATTGGAAGACGAAGATTACAGTGGGTGAAAAAATGAGAGTATAAAGAGATATAGCCGGCGGGAGGATCCGCCGCCGTTTGCCCGGTCGCCGGGAGCAGACAGCCATACTCAGGGAGAAAACCCTGAGAGGCGACGAGATTATCAAAGTCAGATTGTTTCAACTTGCAGGGAATCTCATCCCATTTCTTCACCGCCTTGTTCTTCCCTCCCTCCTCCGACGAGGCCTTGGCAACCCGTTTACCCTTGCCGGTCTTCTTCAAAGTAGACATAACCACTGATTTTACACGGCCTTTACTAGGGGAAATTGTGGTGTCTGGGTTATCAGACATACAATTGCGAATCGAACAATATGGTTACTTTAAGCACGGAAATCTGGAAGCAAAGATAAAGGCTCTTAATCGGAATGTAAATTGAAGAAGCAAAAGCTCTGAAAATGACAATGGAGATGAAGAAAAAACCGTTCAAAAGGTTTGGTTTTATAGGCCCAGTGGAGAGAGAGAAACAAGTAATAATCAGATCTACGCTCACGCGCCCCCACGCGCAGGCGTAGGCCAACATAAGCGCGACACGTGTTCCTGACACTGTATGAGGAGACGTGAAAGGCAACTGTAGCACCTCGAGCACGCGAAAGGTCTGACACATAACGTCTCCATCTCTGATGCATGTCAGCATCAACCAACCACGTGCATTGACGATTCGTTTTAACCAAAGGGATAGAATTTCGCGCAACGCACATATGAGAAATGAAAAAGAAAAGACAAACCCTGTTAAAAGAGCAAACTATTAAGTCTAATATCTATCTTACCTCGCTCGCGCGAGACAAGACACACATTAGACTGGGGGGGCTTGAAGGGGTATGCACCCGCCTTAACATCGAGCGGGGCGGGTCAACCCACAAGATATAGACAAGAGGCTTGAAATCAGGATGTCATGAAGACACAAAGCCAAAACCTATGCGCGTGGCGCATATCACATATGCTCACGCATATCACATATGCTCACGCATCACATATGCTCACGCATCACATATGCTCACGCATATCACATATGCTCACGCATATCACATGCTCACGCATATCACATCTGGGCATGAAACATCTGCGCGTGAGAATAAAGAGAAGACCTTGCGCATCCCCGGGATAGGCGCATAAAGGACAACACAACAAATGAGACAATAGTCTAATCCAAATCAGGATAAGGACAACCATGATTGTACTCATCAGACAACCTTCCAGAATGTATCTTTTAAGGAATAAAGAATGTGCTGGTGTTGACAGCTGCCAATGAAGGGTGGACAACTCAGCAAAACCCATGTGCCACCACGTGATGGCACATGGGTCAGGTAAAATACCTTGGTCAGAGAATAATCAATGAAAAAGCACCAGGTGTCCTAAGTACACGTGGCGCGAAGCAATAGGAGGAGGCCAAAAAGGCCCTAATTGGGTCTGAGCCCAATCATTGGAAACCCTAATACTATAAATACCACACCACCTCCACAGTTGGGGTCAAGCAAGAAATATATTCTGAATCCTTTACTCATTTTCACATTCTTATCTTCTCCTGCAATATCTTATTCTCACACCGGAGGGTTACCCCAAAGAGGACCCCTCTGTCCCTTTCTGAGGGGTAAGCTCACGGTGCTGTTCGTTTTGTAGGTGGAAGAACTCGTATCTCGGAAAATCATCGGTGATATAGCACACTCATACCCGAGGAACGTAGATCGAATACAAGTAAGTCGATCCACGCTTCTTCACATACCTTGAGAGTCACCGGGTTACCGGCAAGGTAGTTATATACCCGATTCCTTAAGGTTTGATTTCAATTTAATCGTTACGGTTTTTTCTAAACAACATGAATACATGGTGTGGCTTGCTTTGTGAAATAATGAGGATAAAGTGTGCAAAGTGTTATTGTAATATGTGATCCATGTGGTTTAATTTATCAACAGATTAAAAAAATTATAAAATACAAGTTTGTTACATTAATTAAATTAGCTTATTGGTACCAAGGGTAGAAAAAAAATAACTAATATATAGTTAATAAAAAATAAAGAAACTACTTGTTTAACAAATTATTATTAATATTGATAAACAGGCATATTAATGTAAAAAATAAACATGAAAAATCTAAACTAGAGATGAAACAGTTATTTATCAAATGTGGAATTTAAGAACACGAAAACCTTGGCCCAGGCTCGAGCCCAAATGAAGGAGTAACCAATAAATAGAGGATGAACAATAATCGAAACCAAACATGAATTAACTGAAAACCGAATTAAGCAATCAGTAATCGGTTTTCCTTCGTATTCTTAATTAACTGAAATTAACCTAACCAAACGATCCATAATTTCATATAATTCTAACTTTTATACATCCATTTCATGTTTTATACCTCCAATTCATGTATTTGTACATTTATTTCATGTTCTCAAACCTCTTTGCATGTATGTATACATCTGTTTCATGTATTTCTAAGCAAAACATTTGAGACTAAACTTGGTTTTGATTGTTAATCGAAATTAATGAGCTGAACCAAAAACATAAACGAATAAACCTAACCGACCTAACTGATTAACCGAAAACTGATTGATTAACAAAATAGATTAACCAATGATTTGGGGATCTGTTGAGACTAATAACTGAACCGTACCGTATAGACCTCTAGTGAAAAATGATTTCATTTCAAAAGGAAGATAAACTAACCAAGTAAAGTAAGTAAGAAATGGACTCAAATATTGGATTATATGGACTCTTTACTTAGTTGGGCTTTTGTTGGATAACTGTTATTTATTTTCATTAAGTGTTCCAATTTAAAAAAAATCATATATATTTCATTTGTCTTGCTTTATTTATAAAAAAGATTTAAACGTTTTTAAGAATTTATATAAAAAAAGAGTGTAACATCTAAAAAAACTTGTTTATATGGTAAAGTTACCCTTTTTATTCAACCACAATATAATGAAAATGAAGGGATCTCATTTGAATTAAATAACATATGATGTTATTGGTTTGGCCTTTTCTAGTAAGTAATAACTAAAGGATATTTTTCTGTTATGTCCTGAAAAAGTGAAAAATAAAGGTTGTGTCACGTGATTATTGATTTTTTATTTATTGCTACAGTTTGGCGATTTTAAAGTTTTAAACTACCTTCATAAATCCTGAAAGCATCCAAAAATAACATAGCTTCACAGTTGTTAGCATTAAAATCAAATACAAAGAAAACAACTTTATACAACTTTATTCATTTTGGTTTTAATAATATCTACCAATTTCATATTATAAGGCACGACCTCATATGACAAAGGCTAGTTTGTCATTAACAAAATTTAACCACATTTATAAGAAGCATTCAACTAAATTAAATTAAGAGCAATATGGCTCTTTGTTATATAGTTTCGTTGTATATATGATTTAACTAGGTGGAACTAACGAGTTTTGTTATAATTTAGCTTATTATAAAGAAAAACAAACAAATCATACTGGTTAAGAAACGTATGATTTTTCTCGGTTTGTATTTATAACATCTTTTTTCGGTATAGTTATAGGACATAGGTACATAAATAATCAAACAAAACCGTCATTTTAACTCGATTACAAACTTATTTATTAACAAGAATGAACTTGAATTACCTAGATCCAAAAAAGAAAAAATTAATAATATTAGCTTTTATTCCGTCATTGCCGCCTTTCAAAAAAAAAAAAATAATTGTATTTGTAAGCATTTGAACTACATAAAATTTAGCTTTTATTCCGTTTATTTACGCATTTTACAGAATCATTATAGCCTTTCAAAATCAAACGATCTAAAAAAACGAAAAACTATCAAACGATCCAGCTATTAACTAATTTTTCTAATGAGTTGAATTTTCTTCAAATCATAAACAAACTAAACAATGAAATAATAATTTCTTTAGGGTTTAACAATTTAATAAGGGTGGACATTCTTCGTTAATCCACCGTGCACATTAGTGAAAAACCCCATCAACTCTGGCCGGTAAGGCAGGTACGACCGTCTGCGTTCTTCTTCTTTACTCTTCAAATAAGCCTCGTGCGCTGACACCATAGATTTTTTCGCCTTTTTCACAACTCTCGCCTTTCCTTTGGCAACATTCACGTCTTCAGCCTTGCTTGTAGTAGTAGCTTCCATCGTCTTCCTAACAGAACTCTTGTCTTCAGCCACGTAGCCCTTGCTTGTTGTCGCTTCCGTCGTCTTCCTATCATTACTCCTAAAAAACACAAACGCGTCTCGCCCATAGCTATTGCTCCGGCCACCTCTCTCCTTTAACCTCCATAGCTTCGAGAATCCGGTGGAGTTGCTCTTCTTACTCAACTCCGCCATAACGTTATCCGATTTCTTCGACCAAGCGCAATAATCTCCCGTCGTCTCGTCATTGTTGTCTCCATGTACTGGTGTCGGAAATCGACGTGGCGATTGAATAAATATCTTATCCACCGGTGGCTGAACCGGTAATGTATCTATTTCTTCAACCTCATATTCACCGTCTAATAATAACTTCTGATCGAATAACGGAAACACCGCCCGAATCTCACCGTCAATCTCCGATTCGTCGTCTCCGACGAACATAAACGTAAAATCATCATCATCATTATTATTATTATCATCATGCTCTTCATCAGCTACATGAACATCTGGAGGAAGCTTAGAATCATCATCTTCTTCACGATTTAAGTCAAATTGTTGATTGAATCCGCGGCTTATAGCTTCAACCGATTGATCAATATCCGAAGAAGATGATAATAAACTCATAATATCTTTTTGCATTTACTTACAAATTAAATTTCAGTTTCCAGATTCAAAATCTGTTGGAACCGCCTAATGAGAGAGTTAGTTAGTTAGTTACAAACTTACAATATGCGTGATTGATGAATGAAAATGAATATATGGATATATATGTTATGTGTGTATATATATAGAAGGGTTGTAGTTTAAAAGTCAAACTTGGGGTTCTTATCATAATTGATGAATTTCAGTGTGGTTAGTTGGTGACGCATTTATTTGAATTTGAATTTGAATTTGAATTTGAATTTGAATTTTATAATTTTGGTCAATCATATTATGCGTTGTTAACATATATTTCATATTTGAATTTTTGTCTAAAGTTTGAAGTAGCTAACAAAAGTACAAAACTCAACCTTGTGTTTAATATTAGGTGTTCTAGAGGAAGGAGAAATGGTCGTGTTTCGGTGTGGCGTAGGACTCTTGTACAACAAGGAAACTGATTATTCAAATAATCATTTTGACTTATCTATTTATTAAAAAATTTAAAATACTCATTTAACCCACAAAATCTATAGACTGTCATTTGATTTTATTTCATTTAATGACTAAATAATATCTCCCGTATTACGGGATTATTTTTTTTATTCGTTTATAATATCTATATATATTTTTGGATTTTATTTTTATTTATTATAAGCAAATTAATAATATAATTAGGATTTAATAATGAAATTGTTTCACAAATAAATGAAATATTATAATCTGGTTTAAAAGCTATATAGGTTTGGTGAGACCTATGACCCGCTATTTTTTTACTATAAATTCATTTTTTAATCATAAATAATATATTTTTTAAAAAAATCATATATTAATTTTTTGTATATCCTTATTTTATAGGATTTTCATATTAAATATTTGGTTAGATTAATTTTAATTATAACCTGTTTAAGGAACCCCAGTTGGTTTGGTGAGACCCGTACCCGTGAATTCGGGTCAAATGCATGATAAACCTTCATTTACAAATAATGCAATCTAGTGACTTCGATCATAACATATATGGATAGAACCTATAAAAGGGGCTCGAAAAATAAGTAATTTATGTTGGGCTATTATCCTTTTCTTAGGTTCATTAGGATTTTTGTTGGTTGGAACCTCGAGTTATCTTGGGTAGAAATTTGATATCTTTCTTTCCGTCTCAGCAAATCGTGTTTTTTTTTTCACAAGGAATTGTGATGTCTTTCTATGGGATCGCGGGTCTTTTTATTAGCTCATATTTGTGGTGCACAATTTTGTGGAATGTAGGTAGTGGTTATGATCGATTTGATATAAAAGACGGAATAGTGTGTATCTTTCGTTGGGGATTTCCTGGAAAAAATCGTCGGGTCTTCCTCCGATTTCTTATAAAAGATATTCAATCCGTCAGAATAGAAGTTAAAGAGGGTATTTATGATCGACGTGTCCTTTATATGGATATAAGAGACCAGGGAGCCATTCCATTGACTCGTACTTATGAGAATTTTACTCCACGGGAAATGGAACAAAAAGCTGCGGAATTGGCCTATTTCTTGCGTGTACCAATTGAAGTATTTTAATTAGAAGTTATTTTACCGATAAATGATAAATGAATGCTTTCTCAGCAAGAGGGCAAAAATGCAAGAATCCTCTTTTTCTAGAACATAACTTAATTGATGTTTCTTCAGAACATTCATTCGAGTTAAAGCAGACTATATGGAACAAGTATAAAAAAACGATTTGGGGTATCTTTTATATGTATCGAAATATAAAAGAAATTCGAAGTAAGTAGAATCTAATTCCTTTTTAATAAGCTTTTACTTAATAAACGAAATTCGAAGACAAGAGCAAAAAATGAAGGAAAAAAATCTCATCCATATCCTTTTGAAATCCTTCATGTAGAAAGATAAAAAACTACATTATATACTCACTTAGATATTTAAATCTATATAATAATAATTCTCAAATTATAATAAGTAAGATATCCTTATATATAATAAGATATATAATAAGATATCTTTATATTATAAATTGATATTATAAATAATAAATATAAAATCTAAATAATAATAACAGGTACAAATAGTCAATCGAGGTACCCATTCTATGACAACTCTTAACTTTCCCTCTATTTTGGTCCCTTTAGTAGGCCTAGTTTTTCGGCAATCGCAATGGCTTCTTTATTTCTTCATGTTCAAAAAAACAAGAGAGCTTTTAAAGGTTTCGCTTATATATATATATATATATGTATATATATATATTTAAGATGATCATGAAAACAATTTGGATTATCAGTAACAAAAAGTTACAAATATCACCTGTCATTTTATATAATTTTTTTAAGTTAGGGTGAACACAGTGGGCTTGGGATGACCATCGGTACCTCCGACAACACCAATCCACCAAAATGAAGCCGAGCAGGGTAGCTACCCGTGATCCCAAAGAACAAAGGTCAAAATGAAACAGACGAGGTGTGAAACGGGGTTAACTAGTTGTGGGAAGACGGAAACACCATTTTTATTGGTACCGAATGAAGAGATGAGATATAATGGTACCGATAAATGCCACTCCGTCCACCCTTATAACATGATGGAAAGCATAACTAAATTTTTTGTTTCTTGAAATATAAAATAATGTGATTTAAACTACCTTGAAGGCATGTAAAGATAATAAGAAAAGGCATTTTCATATATTATGTTAGATGATTTTATGCGTGATGGGCATCTCTCCTTTCACAAGTAGTCAAATACTAAGAAAAGAATTGTTTATTGAAAGTTGAAAACCTTTAAAATATTATGATTTTATGCAAAATTCAAAATGTTATTTAATATTATCATGTACATTGATGTGCATTTAAGGGAATTTAATAACAAATTTTTTATTATTATATAATATATTTGCTATATGAACTCATTGATTTGTTCATCCATCATTTTTCAAAGTAAAGATCACGAAATCATAATCCGATAGCAAATCTTTACTTGGTTGAAAATGACAGATAGTTTAGTTATTTGTAGATTAAATGGTAATGTTGAAGAAAGTATAATGAACGTTTGACTGTTTCAAAATTCGACTATTCTTGGCTTGCAAACAAAGGCAAAAGAAGGTAGTTGTGGGGAAGGCACACGTGCAACTAGATACTCTCTTCTATGTTTTCTACTTCTCATTTCACATCATCTAGTAGGTTTGACGACCGATTGATCCCTTAATTATTATTATTCTCAAAATAGACGGTTGAAGCAAAACTTAATACCAATTTAGCATTGATGCAAATGCGTGAGCATTTTAAATGGTTATGACCAAGAGAATGTATTCAATCGTTTAAATTGGTTGATTGGGTCGGTAGGCTTAAACTTTCTGATGCTTATTAAATATTAAAAATTAATTAAACTAAACAAGTACTTATACTAAACCATTTAAAAGTTAAACACGAAAACTAGATACACATAAAAATACAGAAGATAACAAAATTTGAAAGGAAGATATAAGCCTCTTTTCCATTTTCGGGGCTCTCCTCTTTCTCGATCCATCTTCTCGGGCCACCTTGTTTACATTATTATTAAAATTAATTGTAAACCCGTTGAACTAGAAACTAAATGCATTATTATTCAAATTCATTGTAAATCCATTGAACAACTAATTTTTTTCCGTTTATCTTAACCCATGTTTTAAGTGAGAATATAACTCATAATCATCTGGTTGGAGATCACCTTTATCACTAAACAAAGCTTATGATTATAGTAATAACAACTTATAAATAAATAAATAAATAAATAAATAACATAGTGATAATAAGAATTGACGTCAGCAATGATGTAACTAGATAGTTAATACCAACAATATTGGTTGGAAATTCACCATTCTAACGTGATCTTCAACACTTTAGTACACCTCACACGTATATATGAAGGATTAATCTTGAATTATTAGTAAGTTAAGGGTTTATTTTGTTAAGTTATAATTTAGTTATTTGAATTGTAGTAGGTTTAGGAAAAGTATGTCTTGGAGAGCAAGTTTAGTAGGTCTATAAATAGGGTCTAGTTTATTAGTTTTATTGGTATGAGTTAAGAGAGAGTTAAAGAGAGTCAAGAGAGGTCTCTTCTCCTTGTATGTTCGTGAAGTTATGTTCGTTTGTGAAGTTCGTTTGATTATATGAAAAGAGTCGAGGGTTGTCACCCCAATATCGCGTGTTTGTTTGTTTGATAAGTTCGTTTGATTCGATTGTTTGATCCGCCTGGGCCAATGTAACATCATGAAAATTTCGAGTTTAAAGTATCAACTTTCCAAAGTCTAGGGACAGAAATTGTCAAAATCCAAACTTGAGGGTGAAAAATGAAAAATTGGTTTTCCTAACCCATCGCGCTACGCGATGAGTCAGAAGAGACTCCCATCTCGTACCGCGATAGGGTGTCTGATATTGCGTGACACGTGTGCACACGGTGGCACTGGGTGCTGCCACGTGTCACCACGTGGCAACCCAGCTGCCACGTGGCAAGCCTATAGTGGCGACTCGACAGACCTATATCGCGGTACGCGATAGGTCCAAAATATTACCTATAAATAGCGGCCATGGGATCTCATTCCAAGCATCCCAAAACCTGCTCTCACCTCTCTCTACTCTCTCTCTAGCATTACCTTGATAAACGTGTCATTATATCTCGATAAACGTGCCTCGAATCCCTCGTTTGTTTAATATCGTTTCCTTTGAGTTGTGCCACCCTCCACCCACATACCAAGAAGGTGTTGTTGAAATGGCAATGTATCTCGATAAGTGTGTCGACGAGTATTGAAGTTTGGTGTACTCATTTGACAATCGAGAAGTAAAGCGGCATCGGAGTGCTGCTCAAAGTCCCTAGGATTTCGGTACGCCATTAAGGTTAGGCGTCATGATGAATTCAATATAATTTAATATTATATTCAAGGTTTAGGCCTAAAGTTAAGGATATACTCGATACCTCGATAAAAGAAAAGAAAAGATAACATAACAAAGAAATAAATAAAAGAATGATGATAGAATAATGTGATAAACATATATATGTGTGTAAGTATATATGTATATATTCTTTGTTATGAGAAATATTATTTAATGAATAAAGAGTATTCTTAAATAATAAAGAAAATAATTACGTTTCTTGGAGAAGAAGAAACGTCGGGTTTTGATATAAACTAAAGGTTTATAATTTACTTTTAAACAAGAGGTTTTCAAGTAAATAAAGAATTGAACTAAAGGTTCAATCGAGGATTGAGATATAAGACTAAAGGTCTTAAGCCGGATCGTGTATCCGACTAACAAATATTTATACTCGTAACTATAGGTTCGAGATAAAAGAAAGAGAAAGACCCTTGGACGGTGAGTGAAGCCGATCCTAAAGAGACAAGGTGAATACGCCCCCAACTTTTAAACTTGTTTTCAAAATAAGTCAACGTGTTATTTGAAATTGTTTACAAGGAACTATGTGTTCCTAAAACCATTATAACTATGGGTATGAACCTAGCCCTCAGGCTGTGGTATACGTGTGTTTGGATCCTTACATAGGTGGTACTATGCGATGTATGGGCATGATCGCACCACCCTTGGTCGTAGGACGCTCCTCTGCAGGGAGTACGACCGTATGTGTATATTTATGGTTACTTAACTAAGTCAAACATTGCGGTGTTTGTGAGGTGACCTAGTGTAGAGGCTCTAGTTTATAATATGTTATTTGACTTGATTATTCCTAAGCCATGATGGGCCGAGGTAGGCGTAGCCTCGAGGGGTAATTAAGTAAAAGAAAGTATTTTTGCGTCAGCGTGTTCACCAGCATTCGTTGCTAACGTATTTTATTACATTTTGCAGGTGAACAAAGTTAGAGCTTGAAACAACGAAGTACTAATATCTGATGGCTCGGATAACTTTGTATAAGTTTAATCTGGTGGTTTTGTAAATATAAACAAATATATCTTTTGTAATAACTTGAAACGGGTGTTTATAATCCCGTCTCTTATATAATATACATTTCGATCCTTAAAGTTTCAAAGTCTTCCGCAAATATAACGCAACTCTGATTTAATTACAACTACGATACCAACTAATGTGTCACGCTCCCAGGCCCTGGATGGGGGTGTAACAGGGTTGGTATCAGAGCCATCGATCTTAGCGAATTGGGTATCATAATACAATACCCAAGCTTCGATCCAAGTATAGGAATTAATTGATTATGTGTTTTACAGATAAGATAGGCTGGTAACCTTTCTTTCTCACTCCACACTCTAAACCACATATACTAATAGATGTCGTTCAAAGCTCACATCGAGAACTTCATGCGCAAGGAAAAGGAGGCCGGAATTGCTGAACCCTACCCTGAGGACAACATGAGCGAATGATATTATGAAGCCTACTTCAATCAAGACATGGAACACGATTTGTCCAAACCTGTATACTACCCCGGAAGCCGACATTACCCGATTGATGTCCCCGATAGTCCACTGAAGCAGAATGTTGAGGCACCAAGGTACTCAAGCTATCATCCACCATCTATGCCAATGTATCAACCGTCATAGGTACCAACACCAGAAATCCCTATATACCAAACCCCGGAGATACCACAATATTTCCCAACTGGTTATGCACCGTCAAATCCATTCACCTTCCAACCCATGGAGACAACACAGTACTATCCAGCCGGATACCTACCGAACTCTCAACCATCCGCCGAGTGGATGAAATATCTCACTGAACAACAAGAGTGGCATGCCGAAAGCTCCACCCTCAGTGAAGCCAACTATCAACCCACCAATGATGAAGGGCAGTCTCATAGACCCAAGATGATAGTAATGATACCCACTGAAACTTTTTAGAAGCTTTCAATTGAACTCACGCAACCAATGAAAGAAGATGAACAAGAAAAAGAGGAGGAACCTATGGAGGAGGAAGAGCCTACAGAAAAGGAGGAATCTGAAAATGAAGAAGATTCCGAAGAAGATAGTGAGGAGGACCCAATTGAAGAGTCCGAGGGAAGGATGGAAGAAGAACATCCAGATAACCCGAACGAAATGTCAAGCCCGACTAATGGATCACTCACTTCCAATAATGCAAGCTATGGTTCTATGGACCCATATGTTGAACACCTTGAGAAATTAAGAAACCGGGCTTCATCAAGCTTTCCACCATTTCAAGGAAGAATTCCGACAATCCAAGAGCAGGCTGACGAGATTCGCGAACAGAATCAAGCCGCCAAGACCTATCTCTATCTGTCATCCAATGAGGATTACGTCCCATATCCTGAACCAAGAAATCATTTCGAAATGGTGACACTGGGTTACCGTGACCCGCCACCACAGTATGGGTACCCTGACGTAATTCCCCAATCTTATGAAGAGCATCTGGATCACGCTCTCCATGAGACTGATGACTGGAGAAGGAAAATGGATGAGGAAAAGAAGAATAAAAAGAGCATGAGTGAGAAACTCCTTCACAAATGCAACAAGTTATCAAGAGTCGTGAAGAAGTTTATGAGAGATTAGAGATGATGGAGAAAATGGTGGTCATGTGAAGACTGTGTGTGTAAAATAGTCCTGTATGTGTAATGTATATAAATAAAGAACGTTTGAAACATTCTCTTGTAATGATAGGACTAGTTATATATATCGTGGGAACGATATATATACTTATGTGTAATATGAAGTATACATATCTTTTAAGATATGTATACTTAAAAGAGATATGTATATATGAAATAAAAATGTATGTTTAAAAAGAAATATTGTTCAAATTTCAGACTTAAAGCAATAAAGAAAAAGAAAGATAATGTCTGAACAAAGTAACAATAATGAGAATGCTCGTAAAGAGAGAGAAATGAGAGATAAAGGGAAAGGCCCCGAGAATGAAAACGAGCGAGAGGAAGAAATTCCGAGAAATACATGAACAAAATCCAAAAGATGATTAAGCAAGCGGTGAGAGAGGAATCCGAGTGGAGATCACAATCTAGGCAATCTAGACATTCTCTATCTGTAAATCCTTCTGTTCATCCCTCTCGTAAGTCTGTGAAATCCCGTCCAAAACCCTCTCATGATGAAGAGAGTGATCATGGGTCTAATGCCGACGAAGGTATTAGACAAAAGTTTTAAGAAATTGAAAGTGAGTGGGTGTACATTCAAGGACTTTAAGTACTATGGACCGAAAGAGTTCCATGGTGATAAGGGAGCTATCACAACTGTGAGATGGCTCGAAGAGATGGAGACTCTCGTCATCACAAGCAAGTGCACCGAGGAGGAGAAAATCCAGTACTCTGCTCTGATGTTTAAGGGTGAAGCACACGAATGGTGGAATGCTCTGTTAATGAGCAAGGGAAGAGAGAAAATGTATAGTTTGTCATGGGAAGAGTTCAAAGCCATGGTGATGGCGAAGTTTTGTCCAATGCACGAAACTGATCAAGTTCAAACCAAGTTCCTTAATCATAAGGTCGTAGGGACAAATCTTCGAGAGTATAACACCAAATTCCTCGAGTATTGTCGCCTTGTTCCCCAGCTGGTTAACCCTGAATCCAGCAAAGTAACTAGATATATTTGGGGACTGCCGCGAGAAATTCGCGACATGGTGAGGTCTCACTTGCCTCAAACCGCCGACTCCGCAATAGAGTTAGCTGGATACTTGATGGGCGGCATGGTCCGTAACAAAGAAAAGGATAAGAAGGTGACCCAACTACTGCTCAAGGAAGGACTGGTGGAGGTTCCAACTTTAGAAGCAAAGGCGTAAACCGAAACAACTTTACGCCATGTAAGACTTGTAGGAGATACCATAAGGGCCGATGTAATTTCGCCCCATATCCTAAAGTCTGTGAGTCCTGTAACCGTACGGGATATGATGCTGCTAACTGTTGGAAGAAGAAGATGACTTGCTTCAATTGCAAGGAAATGGGTCATTTAAGTTTCGAGTGCCCAAAGAACAAGCCTACTGTTGGTGGTGCGGGTGGAAGTGGCAAAAACAAGAAAGGTAACGCTCGAGTCTTCGTGATTGACACGAAAAGGGCCGCGACTTGCCGGAAACCATCACCGGTACGTTTCTAGTCAACGACACGTATGCTAGAGTTTTATTTGATTCGGGTGCTAACTTAAGTTTTATAGATTATAGTTTATGTAGTCTATTAGACGAACCATTAACTAAATTAGATAAAACTCTAAGCGTCGAGACTGCTAGCGGTGAAATCGTTAAAATCTCCGAAGTTCTTGAAAACGGAAAAATACTCTTATCCGGTTACATTTTACCTATTTGTTTGTTACCCATGAGTCTGGCTAGTTTTGACATTGTACTTGGTATGGATTGGTTATCCGATAACCAAGCCCGTATCATCTGCAATAGCAAATCCATTGAACTTCAAGCCCCTGACAAACGAACGATTCGAATTGAAGGGGACAAAGACGCTGGCCAAGTTAGCATAATTTCTATGATTATGGCTAACAAATGTTTAAATCAAGGATGCCTCGCATTCATGGCCTATGTCACTGAAGAATCAAAGCTAAAAGAAATTAAAGACGTCCCTATCGTTTCTGAATTTCCTGACGTCTTTCCTGATGAACTTCCCGGAATCCCTCCCGATCGTGAAGTAGAGTTTAGGATCGATCTTATTCCCAGTACTGCTCCGATCGCCAAAGCTCCGTATCGCTTAGCGCCGACTAAGATGAAAGAGTTAAAGAAACAACTCGACGAACTTTTGGAAAAAGGTTTCATTCGACCGAGTTCGTCACCTTGGGGAGCGCCAATTTTGTTCATCAAGAAGAAAGACGGATCAATGAGGATGTGTATCGATTATCGTGCATTAAACAAAGTCACAATCAAAAACCGATATCCACTCCCTCGTATTGATGACCTTTTCGATCAACTTCAAGGTGCTAGCCATTTTTCAAAAATCGATCTTCGTTCCGGCTATCACCAACTCAAAGTCCAATCTGAAGATATTCCAAAGACTGCTTTTCGAACAAGTTACGGCCATTATGAGTTCACGGTTATGCCGTTCGGACTTACTAATGCGCCTGCCGCATTCATGGACATGATGAATCGAATTTGTAAGCCTTACTTGGATAAATTTGTTATCGTATTCATCGACGATATACTCATTTATTCTAAGTCTAAGGCCGATCACGAAGTCCATCTCCAAACGTTGCTTAAAATTCTTAGAACTGAGAAATAGTACGCTAAATTCTCGAAGTGCGAATTCTGGCTACACGAAGTACAATTCCTTGGTCACATCATTAACGTCAACGGTATCCAAGTGGACCCCGCTAATATTAAAGCCATCTCTAAGTGGGAGGTCCCAAAATCACCAACTAAGATCCGAAGTTTCTTAGGTTTGGCTGCATATTACCGTAGATTCATCGAGAATTTTTCTCGAATCACCGTTCCCTTAACTTCTTTAACTCGGAAGAACATCAAGTATGAATGGGGAACGAAGCAACAAGAGGCATTCGATATACTCAAACAAAAGCTCACTCAAGCACCTATCTTGGCTTTGCCAGAAGGTACTGAGGATTTTATAGTCTTTAGTGACGCTTCTCACTCGGGTTTGGGATGCGTGCTAATGCAACGAAAGAAAGTTATTGCTTATGCCTCTCGTCAACTCAAGGTACACGAAAAGAACTATACGACTCACGATCTAGAGTTGGGCGCCATAATCTTTGCACTTAAGATATGGAGGCACTATCTCTATGGAGTTAGATTTACTTTGTACACTGATCACAAAAGCTTGAAACACATTTTCGAGCAAAAAGAGCTCAATATGCGCCAACGGCGATGGATGGAAACGCTCAACGACTATGATTGTGAAATTGTTTATCATGAAGGCAAAGCCAACGTTGTGGCCGACGCCTTAAGTCGTAAAGAGCATGAAAAGACTAAAAGAGTCCGAGCGTTGCGCTTAGAACTTCAAATTGATCTCTTCGAGCAAATCAAATCCGCGCAAACGCAAGCGATCAATGAAAATCAAATCTCCGACGAAAAACGCAATGGCACCATTGACTCGTTAGTCAAAGGTGACGATGGTATCCTAAGACTCGGTAATAGGATATGGGTACCAATCGTTGGAGGCTTGCGTGAGAAAATCTTGAACGAAGCTCACAAGTCAAAATACATGATGCATCCCGGAAGTGACAAAATGTATCACAATTTAAAGAAAAACAATTGGTGGAATGGGATGAAAAGGGATGTCGCTTCGCATGTTGTGAAATGTTTGACATGTTTGAAAGTCAAGGCTGAACATCAAAAGCCTTTAGGATTACTTCAGCAACCCGAACTTCCCATATGGAAGTGGGAGTTGATAACTATGTATTTTATTACTAAACTCCCGAAAACGACTTGATAACACAATGCTATTTGGGTGATTGTGGATCGATTGACGAAATCCGCATACTTTATACCCATCAATGAGTCGTACTCTATGGATAAATTAGCGTGTATATATGTAAACACCATTGTCTCTTTACATGGAGTACCGCTATCTATAATTTCTGATCGAGACAGTCGTTTTACGTCACATTTCTGGAAAAGCTTCCAACAAGCTCTTGGAACTAAGTTCAACCTTAGCACTGCCTATCATCCACAAACCGATGGGCAAAGCGAAAGGACTATTCAAACATTGGAAGATATGCTCCGCGCTTGTGTGATAGACTTAGGTGGAAGTTGGGATGACCACTTGCCCCTAATGGAATTTTCATACAACAATAACCATCACGTAAGTATTCAAGCCGCACCATTCGAGGCGTTGTATGGTCGAAAGTGTAGAACGCCCGTGTGTTGGTCTGAAACCGGAGACAATCAATTATTTGGACCTGAGATAGTCCAAGAAACAACCGACAAGGTTCTCCAAATCCGAGAACGACTTAAGACGGCGCGTGATCGTCAAAAGAGTTACGCCGATGTTCGCCGTAAGCCATTAGAATTCAATGTCGGTGACAAAGTGTTATTGAAAGTCTCGCCTTGGAAAGGCGTTGTTTGCTGCGTTAAGAAAGGAAAATTGAGTCCTCGATTCGTTGGACCTTTTGAGGTACTCGAACGAATCGGTAATGTTGCATACCATTTGCGATTACCTGAGGAAATGCAAGGGATACATGATGTATTCCATGTTTCGAATCTGCGTAAGTGTTTGACCGACGAATCTTTGGCTATGCCATTGAAAGACGTAGAAATAAACGAAAATTTAAAATTTGTAGAACGTCCAATTAAAATTGAAGATTCGAAAACAAAGAAATTGAAAAGAAAGACATTGAAAATAGTGAAAGTTAAATGGGACTCGCGTAGAGGGCCCGAATATACTTGGGAACTCGAATCAGAAATGAAAAGAAAGTACCCCCAGCTATTCTTGTAAAAGCAATCTCGAGGACGAGATTTGTTTCAAGGTAGGGAGGATGTAACATCACGAAAATTTCGAGTTCAAAGTATCAACTTTCCAAAGTCTAGGGACTGAAATTGCCAAAATCCAAACTTGAGGGTGAAAAATGAAAAATTGGTTTTCCTGACCCATCACGCTACGCGATGAGTCAGAAGAGACTCCCATCGCGTACCGCGATAGGGTGTCTGATATTGTGTGACACGTATGCCACGTGGCACACGGTGGCACTAAGTGCTGCCACGTGTCACCACGTGGCAACCCAGCTGCCACGTGTTGCAACGGCTGCCACGTGTCGCCACGTGGCAATCCTATAGTGGCGACTCGACAGACCTATATCGCGGTACGCGATAGGTCTGTCCAGGCACCCATCGCGTACCGCGATGGGGTCCAAAATATTGCCTATAAATAGCGGCCATGGGATCTCATTCCAAGCATCCCAAAACCTGCTCTCAACTCTCTCTACTCTCTCTCTAGCATTACCTTGATAAACGTGTCATTATATCTCGATAAACGTGCCTCGAATCCCTCGTTTGTTTAATATCGTTTCCTTTGAGTTGTGCCACCCTCCACCCACATACCAAGAAGGTGTTGTTGAAATGGCAATGTATCTCGATAAGCGTGTCGACGAGAATTGAAGTTTGGTGTACTCATTTGACAATCGAGAAGTAAAGCGGCGCCGGAGTGCTGCTCAAAGTCCCTAGGATTTCGGTACGCCATTAAGGTTAGGCGTCATGATGAATTCAATATAATTTATATTATATTCAAGGCTTAGGCCTAAAGTCAAGGATATACTCGATACCTCGATAAAAGAATAGAAAAGATAACATAACAAAGAAATAAATAAAAGAATGATGATAGAATATTGTGATAAACATATATATGTGTGTAAGTATATATGTATATATTCTTTGTTATGAGAAATATTATTTAATGAATAAAGAGTATTCTTAAATAATAAAGAAAATAATTACGTTTCTTGGAGAAGAAGAAACGTCGGGTTTTGATATAAACTAAAGGTTTATAATTTACTTTTAAACAAGAGGTTTTCAAGTAAATAAAGAATTGAACTAAAGGTTCAATCGAGGATTGAGATATAAGACTAAAGTTCTTAAGCCGGATCGTGTATCCGACTAACAAATATTTATACTCGACTATAGGTTCGAGATAAAAGAAAGAGAAAGACCCTTGGACGGTGAGTGAAGCCGATCCTAAAGAGACAAAGTGAATACGCCCCCAACTTTTAAACTTGTTTTCAAAATAAGTCAACGTGTTATTTGAAATTGTTTACAAGGAACTATGTGTTCCTAAAACCATTATAACTATGGGTATGAACCTAGCCCTCAGGCTGTGGTATACGTGTGTTTGGATCCTTACATATGTGGTACTATGCGATGTATGGGCATGATCGCACCACCCTTGGTCGTAGGACGCTCCTCTGCAGGGAGTACGACCGTATGTGTATATTTATGGTTACTCAACTAAGTCAAACGCTGCGGTGTTTGTGAGGTGACCTAGTGTAGAGGCTCTAGTTTATAATGTGTTATTTGACTTGATTATTCCTAAGCCACGATGGGCCGAGGCAGGCGTAGCCTCGAGGGGTAATTAAATAAAAGAAAGTATTTTTGCGTCAGCGTGTTCACCAGCATTCGTTGCTGACGTATTTTATTACATTTTGCAGGTGAACAAAGTTAGAGTTTGGAACAACGAAGTACTAATATCCGATGGCTCGGATGACTTTGTATAAGTTTAATCTGGTGGTTTTGTAAATATAAACAAATATATCTTTTTGTAATAACTTGAAATGGGTGTTTATAATCCCGTCTCTTATATAATATACATTTCGATCCTTAAAGTTTTAAAGTCTTCCGCAAATATAACGCAACTTTGATTTAATTACAACTACGATACCAACTAATGTGTCACGCTCCCAGGCCCTGGAAGGGGGTGTGACAGCCAATAATTGGTATTAGAGCTTAGGCTCGTTATTCGTAGAAGTTTGTGGGTTTCCGGTTTGAAGAGTTTGGAAGAATCGTTGTTTGAATAGAATTTAAGGTTATTTGAGGCGGTGGATTAATTCGTTCAAGAAAGAAGTTTGCAATTAAGTAAAAAATACACCTGCCATGTGCCATATCATTATTTGATCTTTGCAATTGTAAAGCAAAAGTCAAAGAAACTGCCAACAACCATTAATATATTTCAATCGTAATATATTTCGTTGGTACCACAATTTTTTGTAACTGTGGATTGCATGCAACAACAACAAAAAGGTAGTGATATTTTTTAAATTTCGTGGGAGGATCGATAGGAAATCTGTGTGATTCAGGATGAATATTTAAAGAAAGCAAATAGTTTGGTTGATTGGATTTAATTAGTGACTTGATGTGCACACAATTAAGGATATTTTTTATTATTTCTCTTTCACAAAAAAGGCTGTGAAAGTCGTGGTTGAGTTTGAATTTGTGAATAATCAAAAGGAATGTGTGGTTTTGATTATTAAGAAAAGAAAAGTTTGTGAGGTTTGGTTATTAATTGGAGATTGGTTTTGAGATCGGGAATCAATTCCAACTGAAAGAGCGAACAAGATTAGAAAGTAAAGATAGGAAAGAAACGATGATGATTGGGGGACTTCCAGTATTGACGAAATCGAACTACAAAGCATGGTCGACCAAGATGGAGGGATTTCTGAAAGAGTATGGTTTTTGGGAAGTTATTGAACCTACAGTCGGCGTAGCTGTAGATGAAAGGAAGATGTACACAGCGTTGGGGTTCATATGTCAAACCCTACCGGAAGATATCTTGGTACAAGTTGGCATACTTATGAATGCTGAGCAAGTATGGCGTGCTTTGAAGATTCGATATCTTGGAATTGATTATGTACAAAAGGAGGAAGATGAAAAAATAGCTCAAGAAGCCGCTGAGAAAGAAAGATTGTATAAGATCGTTGAGAAGGAAAGATTGGATGTTATTGTTCAAGAAGAACAAGCACGTAATAATGAAACTCAGGAAGCTACAGAGAATGTAGAAGCTTCGCGAGCTGTTTTGAGAAGTGAAGGAAAAGAGAGGTTGAATGCAGAAAAAGAAATAATTTCTTCAGAAGAAGAAGAGAAGATGGAGAATCTTAAGACATGTTTTTATGACTCAAACAACCTTGAAGATGAGAAAATTGATAAGATAAGTGAGCAGAAATGAAGCAAGAAATCTGCTAGTGATGATGATGAGAGAAAGGTTATGGAATTGAATGAAAGGAATGATGTAGCTAACAAAGCTACAGATTTAGAAGTGCGTGTGAAAGTCAACAATCGAGCATTTGTTGATGAAAAGTCAGAACCGAATGAAAGGTTGAGAAGAATTGTCAGAATGGAAGCCTAGTAGGGTCTGATAAAGAAAGAAAGAATAACACATGTGCAAGTTTTGTTAAGCGGAGAAAGAAAAGAAAAGTTAGAAAGAAAACCAGAGAGAATGAAGTTGTATCTGAAATCAATGTGGGAGGTTTGAACGATGAAAGTGAAGAACTTGTTAAACAGGTCTGTTACAAACAACTGAAAAGAAAGAATAAAGATGAACCAATGATTACAATTGAAGAGTTGAGGTTGCTATTGGGAATTCAAGACCTTAATGGTACAAAAAAGATGAACAATTCAAGATTAAGGGGGTGATGAAGGATTAATCTTGAATTATTAGTAAGTTAAGGGTTTATTTTGTTAAGTTATAATTTAGTTATTTGAATTGTAGTAGGTTTAGGAAAGGTATGTCTTGGAGAGCAAGTTTAGTAGGTCTATAAATAGGGTCTAGTTTATTAGTTTTATTGGTATGAGTTAAGAGAGAGTTGAGAGAGAGTTAAAGAGAGTCAAGAGTGGTCTCTTCTCCTTGTATGTTCGTGAAGTTATGTTCGTTTGTGAAGTTCGTTTGATTATATGAAAAGAGTCGAGGGTTGTCACCCCAATATCGCGTGTTTGTTTGTTTGATAAGTTCGTTTGATTCTTGTTTGATCCGCCTGGGCCAACAATATACACCATATATATAGAGTATAAACGTTTAAAAAAAACAGTTTAAAAACATTTAAGAATGATATAATTATTTGTATGAATTTACACAACGTTTTATTAATCACATTTTAATTGTGTATATGTATTTATCGCTTTATTTATCACAATTAAAACAATAACTATATATATTTATTTGATATTTGAAGTTCTCTATTTCGTTTATTATATAATAAATAAGCTAAATATATTATTAAGTTGATGATAAAAATGAATATGTTGGTTTAGAATAAATACAATGTAAAAAGAATTTAGGTCAACATACGTAACTTAAAAAGCGTGTCACTCTAGTCATGGGCCGATATGGGCATGTTGGTCCATTCGGCAGTTATCTATATTATATTATATTAAGGAGGAGTGATGGACGAAAGAGTCATTTCACAATTAAGCACGAGGATACAAACGTCATTTCATAATTGGGCAGAAAAAATAACTTGCCATTACATCATTTCGTTCTTCAAGCGCATCGTTCAAGTTCATGAAGCCTCATATTTAGGTTAATTACGCTTCTATCCTTTAAGGTTTATGATGCCATTAATTAATCTGATTAAAGTGTCATCATCCATTTATATTATTATTTTCATTAATTCATCATGACATTCGATTCATCATCTAGGTTTCAATTGAAAAACCTTTAAGGGCCATTAATGGAATTAAAGGTGTATAATTCATAAGAAAATCAAAGAAAATCAAAGGCCTTTTAAGTTATATACAAGATGATTATAAATACCACTAAGTTTACAATTAATTTACAACTGAATACTTACCTTCAATTGGTTGGTAACATATCAAGCAGCAACTATGGCTTTCACTTTTGTTGGAATTGAAGCTCACGATGATATATTGAAGCTGAAGAATGAGTATAGGCTAGATTGTTTCAAAAGTGCAGATATTGGATTGGCGGTGATGAAGAAGTGAGCCGAGAAGTTTCATAGGCCGGATTTAGAGGATCTTACAATTGATGTGTTGGAGCTGTATATGGAGAAGCCTAAGCACTTTTGTATGAGTAATTGAGAGGCAAGAGAGTTGAATGAGAATCAAGTGAAGTATGCATGTATTGTGCATATGCTTCTTATGAGATTGGTCTCAACATTTTACTAGAAATCTTTAAGATGTTAGTTTTATAATATTTTATTTGGTTTCATGGGTGTTTTTTTATTTCTATTTTAAAGTGCTTAGGATTTGGAAATTGAAGGTGGTATACGATTTTCTTTTTTGGGATATAATTATTAAGCTATGATCGTGACAATATCAGTGAATGAATTTTAAAAAAAAATTGTTTTTTATTGTCTATTGTGTGTTGAAATTAAACATTTAATTTTATTTTATTAAGCACTAAAAATTGACGAAAATTTATATAGTATTTGTTAAGGCATATATGTATGTCGTCTATGTATGTATACATTATGTTTGCATAATGTGTATAAATTTGATAACATACCTTTAAATATTTTTAATAACAATCGATTTATAAAAATATGTGGTTAGAAAAAACTAACTAGACGTCTAAACTACAAAATTACATGAAAAGAAAACTATTTTTCAACCATTTATAAAAAGATGGTTGTCTCATTTTAATTCCACAAGTAAGATTTGTGATTAAGATACTAACAAATAACTAAAATTTAAAATTGATTCAGGGGCAGTTTTTAATGAATTCGTTCATTATCTATTGGATTCGAATAATTGGATGTCAGATTTTGACTTTCTTAAATTTGTTGCTTGAAAGTAGTCGAAGCCTAATGTTTGACCTTTCTTTTTCAGCGTACTTTTCGCCATGTGTTACCAAATCTCAACAAGTGTTAGTGGGACAACATTGTATCTGCAATTGGTTGGATGAGAAATATGTTAAACTCATGTTTTTTTAACATAATTAATATTATATTAATAATGGTAATCTTTTTTTTATTTCCCATGTATTTAAGCTGGAATGCATATTGTTCATTCTTTTACGGTAAAACATACTCTGTGTGTCTCAAGCTAAATACACTGTTTGCCATTTAATATTACTCCAGCTAAGATATTAACTGTGTGCCAAATGATCGAAATGCCCTTATGTTACAAACCAATGTGGACAAATTACATAATTTCGGATTAGATATTACCTAATAAATTAAGGTTGCATTCTTATTAGACTTTGTCTTTTGAGGTCAATCTTATTATATTCTTATAACTAAATACAATGGTAAATTGTATGTGTCCAACTAAATACATTGTCTTTAAATGTAGTTCACTTATGTAATTTGACTAAATACCAAATACCCGAAATGCCCTTATGCTATAGATCGTTAATTGGTATTTTAATGACCACTTTGGCAAAAAAAAAAGGAATTTTGATTAAATCTTGAACCCAAAGGAAAGAAGATTGCATTTTTAATTGGCTTTGACTTTTGCGATCAATTTTATTACATAAAATAAATATCATGGTCAACCGTATATCGACTTCAATTGAAACATAGTTTTCTAATATCATGACTATTATGACAGGTACCTAAACTGCCCTTATGCTATATACCAATGTCAATTGGTATTTCTTTTGATTTGACTTGTAAGGTCAAACTGATGACATTCACTGAATAAGGTAAAACGAACGTTGTGTCAGTTTACTCCTGCACGTTGGGATGAAGATCATGACACCCGTTTAAAGGTCCATGGCGGTTCATTGAAGTTCTTACCCTTTGCATCGTGTTCTTAACCGTTGAACTCGATACATTTTCCTCAAATCTTGCCTTTGGATTCTTCCAAGAAATTCCATTATTATACATAGATTAATACATTTTCCTCAAAGCTTGCCTTTGGGCAAGGTAAGTTTTAGCTTTCTTTGACTTTTTTGCATAAACTTAACAAACAATGTTTGTATATACGTCAACTTTGTTTCTTTTTTTTTTGTTGCAATTTTAATACATATTTGTTCTAATAAAAAAATTGGAGAAATTGGCTATGGCTTTACAGTTATTAATTGTTAGCATATACTAACTCAAGATTTTTTTAGTTAGGTTTTGTTTGGGGTCAGGCAGGTTCGGATTATGGGAAAGCATTATGAGAAAAGGATTATGAGAAAAGGAAAAATCATACACCCCAAACAAAACAAACACAGGTTCTGCTCCAATGAAGGATTCAACAAGAAAATATCCAAAAGGACCAAACCCGGGTACACCTACAACATATTTCACTACTCATGATTTAACTACAGATTATACAATTTGTTTTTAATTAACAAAAATAACATTGTTGGTTCTCAACAACACCTAGACCCACCAACAACACAACTAACGAAGAAGACAATAACATTGCATGTATTGACGCACCACCCCCACCCGTAACCATCATACTGGCATGCCCAAGTAAAGAGCACGATTTAGTTGATGTATGGTAGGCATCCAATATGCACGCCGTTATCTAGGCCTACAAAGCTTACAAGATCAATTGATCCTCTTTTGTGATACTTATGTAATTAATTAATATTAAGTATCTAATTCAGCATTACAATTGTAATAGGTTGTATAATAACTACTTATATCCCTAGCAAAAGTGCCAGGTTTGAAGATCTGTAACACAACTCATGCGTACGGTTGGTTTTATAATAATATCATTCCTTGACGTTATTACTAATTTAATAAATGAAATGTCTTGCTATATTAGTAACTACATGGATTGTTGCACTTTTATCTTATGTTTGTTACTGTTATTTTGAATATTTACTTATCAACCAAAACCTTATTCTCGATGTTGCGTTGATTTACTCTCATCAATCCAAACCTTATTCTGGTTCCAAAGGTTGTGTTGTGAGGCTTCAAATGCAAATAAGTGGTTTATCTACTCACTCTCATGTATTGTTACGTTGATCTGGTCTCATAAATCCAAACCTTATTATGCATCCAAATGTTATCTTGTGATGCTTTAAATGCAAATAAGTGTTTTATCTATTCACTTTCATGCCAAACCTATCAAAGAGCCTTGATTGCAATTTGTTTTTGATTTATTCTAAATTGCCTGTCATTCATCTACCACTCAGCAAAATTCTGTAATTAACAATAATACCAATACATATAAATCCTTATGGGCACACCACACAAGGACATATCAGGGACCATTATGGTTCACTTCTAACACATTATTATGTGACGTCTAAATATACTTAGTCACATTTAAATGGCGTTGATTGACTAAAAGTTGCATAATAATTTGAGCTTTTACTAGGCTGCCAATATCCTCGCTAAATAAAAATGTTCTCAGTCTTTACTCAACAGTACATGTTTGTTTCCGTAGCAATGTTAGATCCACGCTCATACATTTACCATTAGCAGTTGGATATTCGTGAAAATCGTTTTTTTAATTGCTTCCAATAGTCTTGTTTGGATAATATTATTATATTTACCTAACTTGCATACTTATGATTCTACTATAAAAGACAATTCCATCAACTCAAGAATTAACACACAACCCTACCCTTAATGAGAATTTCGGTTACTAGATATATAAACACACCTTTAACATCCTTTTAAGAAATAAATCACTCTTAACTCATATTAATTAATAGCTAATAAATTTGTTAATGTGTTCAAGAAATGAATTCCACACTCCATCAAGCCACCAATTAACACCCATTGATTCATGCATTGAATTCCAGTTTCACTTTCACCTACAACCCACCTCTCTTGCACTTTAGGAAGGTACACCTACCATTATCCTAGCCACCCTATTCAATATTCTTTACATTATATGCACATATAGGGTATGGTGAGTAAAATTTCAGTTTTATACAACAAATTTACATAACACTTATTATAATCTTTCTCTACAAACCAGTGGATTTCATAAACGCCCTACCAAGCATAATAAATTTGGACATAACCATAACACCCATCATCACATAAATGCAAAATGCTTTTCAATTATGACTTACTTCTATAGATCACATTACTAAAACTACATCACAACGTTTCAGGAAAAGGATGTCGATGGTCCGGGTCTTGAGAACTGATGAAGAAACCAAGCCCTTAGAAAATGGTAAGTACAAAGCTCCACTAGACACCTTCATATTAGATTTGTACACACACCATTTTGATTCACATATTTAACTAAGTACCAACGTAAAAAACAAAACCCACACCAACAAAGAACTAAGAGAAAGGAAAACCCATACACCCCCAAAGCAACACAAACACAGATTCTGCTCCAACCAGGATTCAACAAGAAAACGTCCGAAAGGACCAAACCCTGATACACCCACAACATATTTCACTATTCATATGATTTAACTACAAATTATATGGTTCGTTTTTATTAAAAATAGCATTGTTGGTTCATGTTTATGTTACCTGTAACATCCTAAAATTTATAATGTTAAATAAAGAAAGTTACGTTTAGTGATTTCGCATTATTAATTAATTAATGTCGAGTAAAGAACGGATCATGGACTTAGATTAATTAAGATGGGTTAAATGAGAATGGGCCTTAGGTCCATGGCTTTAAGGGATATAAATATCCCCTAAACCAACCTAAAACCCTAAACCCTCATTTCATTTCCATCATAATCTCTACACACTTAAAAACACACACATACACTACACCATATTCGGCCGAGAGAGAGAGACATCCGAGACCAAGAATCAAGCCGACCATTATTAGATCTTCAATATACGAGATAACCAAGCAAACCGCGACCACAACCGAACGTATAAAAGGTATGTTCTTGACCTTTAAAGTTTACGTAGTATTGAACGTTTTTTACCTTAAAGGTCCAAGCTTTATAGTATATACGGGATATATATACGAACGAAAACGGTTAGGGAACGTAGGGGGTGATGTCGAACCATAACAAGGGTATTAAAATCGCCAAAATGCTTGATAAAAACCAAACCCGTAGCTGACCTGAACAACTTCGCCTGCAAAATCTTAACTTCGCCTTCAAAGCATAACTTCGCCTTCAAAGCTTAACTTCGCCTACGGCCAAGTTCGCCTAACTGGTAACTTCGCCTAAGGCCAAGTTCGCCTAATTGATAACTTCGCCTAAGGCCAAGTTCGCCTAATTGATAACTTCGCCTACGGCCAAGTTCGCCTAACTGATAACTTCGCCTACGGCCAAGTTCGCCTAACTGATAATTTCGCCTAAGGCTAAGTTCGCCTAACTGATAACTTCGCCTAAAGCTAAGTTCGCTTAAGGTTTAACTTCGCCTAAAGTTAAGTTCGCTTAGAAAATAAATTAAAAACCTAATGGAAAATGTGTTAAGACAGTTAATGTAAATAAAATTTTTCCAAGCTGACCTGGCAGCTCGACCCCAGCCAGGGGCTCTGCCCCTTGGACCCTGCTAGGGGCTGCCGCCCCTAGACCCCCGCTGCCAGGGGCGCTGCCCCCCGGACCCCCGTTCGTTGTGGGTAGTAGTTAAGACTAGAAAGATGATATGAGTAGTGATAGTTAATTGATACGTATACTTGTTATACAGTCAGCCGTGCATAACTGAAGAAAGGGATTACGATTAACGGTGAACGTAACCGTGTTCATGTGAGTTTCTAGCCCCAATTATGTGTTATGTTTTCGGGGCTGTGTGCATACTCGATATGTTTGTTAATACGCTTATCCTAAGAGATAAGTGTATGCCTTATGTGAATGATGTGATATGTATGAATGATGGCTTGACGGTACGTGAACGATCTTCGGATATTGCACGTACTGTCAGGTTGTAACGCTAAGTATAAGGTAAGTATGATATGTATGCTTATGTGTATGAATGTGATAAAGTTAATAAAAGAAGGAAAGGATGGTTGTATGGTTACGAAGAGGGTACCGGGCCCTAATAATACTCGAGGTATGATGTATGGTTGTATAGTAACGAAGAGGGAATCGAACCCTACTAATATTCGAGAACTAGGGAACCGAACCCTACTAATATTCGAGGAAAGAGGGTACCGAGCCCTAATAATACTCGAGTAAAGAGGGTACCGAGCCCTAATAATACTCGAGGAAGGAGGGTACCGAGCCCTAATAATACTCGAGGAAGGAGGGTACCGAGCCCTAATAATACTCGAGGAATGTAGGGCGTAATGCTCTTTATAACGTAAGATATGAAAGTAAGTTAATACAAAAGAAAGTATGAAAGTATGAAAGTATGAATGAAAGAATATAAGTTTATGTGTATTGTATAGTGTATGATTAACTAGAACTCACTCAGCGTAGCTGACTTTTAGTATGCACGCAGGTGAGTAGGATGAGGCAGCTCGCTTTAGGAGACACGTGGCACTGAATAAGAGGCTGGCATCGGAAGACTCAAAACGTTTAAGTTTAATGTTTCGTTTATTTTGAAAGACAAAATGATGTTTTAATACAAGACGTGTTTTGTTATGAAATGTTTTATGAAAGCTTTTATATTCCGCGAATGTTTTAATTAACTCTAATATTTAGAACTGCGTTTATGAGTAAATCCAACACGAAAGTAGGGCTACCGGTAACGGGGCCTTACATTACCAAATGCACCATTAGTAGTCATAGGAAAGGGTTTAGGTTTGCTATTGCAGTGTGCATGCACCTTTAATTATGGTGTTTGTTTGACATCATGAACTCATAGGGTACCGATACATAAAGAGAAATGGACTGCATCTATAGTGTTTGATATACTTTTGTGTTTAACCTTGATTTAAACATGTTATCTCTCTATATCGTACCCACATTAAAATAAGGTTTTAGGTTTGCTTGTGCATTAGGCATACTTCGTTAAATAAAGGTCAAAATAATGAGAAGTTGTTCCCAACTATGGTGTTTATTATGCTAATATGTTTAAGTTTGATTTAAACATACTATGTGTTTATAATTTAAAAATTCTTATGGAACTCACATTATACATAAGGTTTTTGGATTGCGTGTGCATTGTGCATGCACATTTTATTATCTATGCTTGACATTATAAGCTGATTAGAACCGGCAGTTCGTTAAATGAAAGTGATAATAATGACAAGTGGTATGTGATTTTGTTGTTTAATATGCTTATGTGTCTAAGGTTGATTTAAACATGCTATGTGTTTATGATAATTTAATATGCTTATCGTGCCAATGCCAAGCATCCAATGGAAACACATAAACAGCAAAAACATTTTATTCTTTTGTTTCTAACTATCAAATTATCTTATAATGTACTGCTTTTAAAACAGTTTGGGCATACCATT
>NW_027506631.1:0-52104 GCF_021521415.1 Bidens hawaiensis
TAAGAGGAGCGACCTCTACGAGCGGGCTCAATCCCATAGTACTGCCCCGTGACATGCTAGGCACTCGTCTGTGTAAGAGGTGCGACCCCTACGAGTGGGTGGATCAAACCAGCAGTCCCTACCCTTAGAGTTCCAATGGTAAAGTGATCACCTACTCGTATCGCACTCTCATCGAAAACCATAGATAACCGTTTGCATTGCTCGTAAATATACCATAATGAAACATTATTTAAACACATAATTGCTTGCATTGCTTGTAAGAGTATCGTGATAAAACATAACTTAAGTACGTGTCCCTCGCCCCGAAAACAGTTTAAAAATAGTGAAAACAGTGAAAATAGGGGCTGTGAGACTCACCTGTGGTTCTTGTTAAGGGATTAATCGAGACTCGGGTTTTCTTGGTGTTGGCCTCGGAATTGAAGGTCTAGTAACATGATCGGAAATGAAGACAACGGATGCTTGGGAGATGATTAGTGCAAGTTTGCAGTTCTTAAGAGAGTAGTTTGAAGTGTGTTTGGGTGATAATTTGGGTTACATATTTATAGGCAAGATTTAGGGAACACAATCCCTTGCTTTAGGGGATTGTAATCTTTTCATATCTAGGTGTAATGATGATAAAGTATGGAAATTATTATTATTTATTTAAAAGTGGAGGTGATTGGTCCTAGGGAGTGGATAAAAGATTTTGATTTGATTTGGACAGGACATGCAGGTCCGTGGTTGGTGAGAGTAGGGTGGCTGACAGTTGACTTTTCATGTTACAGTATGCTTTTTCAGGTACTTTTGTCAGTGTACGGTAAAAAGTGGAAATCTCTGAAACACGCTACTGTTTCCTTTCGGGCGGGAATAATCTCCTTACATCTGGAGAATAGACTAAGTGTTCTACGCGTATAACTTTGTGCGCATAGCTTTCTGCGTGAAGGACATTTCTTTGCTGCGGGTAGGTACGTAACCTTCTCGCAGTCAGGGACATTGAGTTTCATTTGTAGATTCTCCAGGTGGTCTTGGTATTTCAACATAGTGATCAGTTATGTTGAAGTCAATTCCATCTTGGAGCTTCAGACAAACTAACTCTCAATGTTCCCACCATGCGGGGAGGTTAGTTCTCCTTCCGCGCGCGCATAAACGATTTAGGATGCACCCGCCTTAGCATCATGCGGGACGGTCAACCCATTAGACAACATAAAGTTACATGAAAACATAAAGCCAAAACATTCGCGCATGGCGCACATAACATATGCCCACGCTGGCTTTTACATCGCGCGCTCGCGCAGGGCGTACATAACGATTGCCCGCGCTGATTCTAACATAGCGCGCTCGCGCAGGGCGTACATAACGTGCCCGCGCTGACTCTAACATAGCGCGCTCGCGCAGGGCGCACATAACGTGCCCGCGCTGATTCCAATTTAGCGCGCATAATATTCACAATCACCTAATTATTAGGTTGATTACTTAGTTTATAGGATTGGGAAATTACCGGGTGTCACATTTTCCCCCTGTTAAGAGAATTTCGTCCCGAAATTTAGGAGACGTCGCTGGCAGAAGCCATGTTCTGAAAGAGGTGTGGGTATTTCTTGCGTATTTGATCTTCTCTTTCCCAAGTGAATTCAGGCCCACGCCTTGAGTTCCATAGAACCCTTACTAACTTGATTCTGCTTCTGCGTAATTTTTGTTCTTTCCAATCGGTTACTGCTATAGGTTCTTCTACGAAGTGCAGTTGTTTGTTGATGTGAATCTCGTCCAACGGCAAAATCAACGTTTCGTCAGATAAGCACTTTTTGAGGTTGGACACATGAAACGTATCATGAACTCCACTGAGTTCGGCGGGTAAACGGAGTTTATAAGCAACCGGACCGATTCTTTCCAGGATCTCAGATGGTCCAATGTAGCGCGGATTCAACTTTCCTCGCTTGCCGAAACGGGGGACTCCTTTCCATGGAGAGACTTTCAAAAGTACTCTATCCCCTACTTGAAACTCCAACGGTTTCCTTCGCACATCTGCGTAGCTCTTCTGTCTGTCGCGCGCTGTCTTAAGGCGATCCCGTATCTGAAAAATCTTGTCTGTTGTTTCTTGGATCAATTATGGACCAGTCATTTGCTTGTCACCCACTTCAGCCCAGCACAGTGGGGATCTACACTTGCGCCCATACAAAGCTTCAAACGGCGCAGCCTTGAGGCTTGTGTGATAACTGTTGTTGTAAGAAAATTCAACCAGTGGGAGATGAGTATCCCAGCTACCTCCGAAATCGATTGCGCACAGCGCGCAGCGTATCTTCCAATGTCTGGATTGTTCGCTCGCTTTGTCCATCCGTTTGGGGATGATAAGCCGTACTCATGTCAAGGCGAGTACCTAAAGCCCCTTGTAACGATCTCCAAAACCTTGAGGTGAACCGACTATCTCTATCAGAAATGATGGACACTGGGACTCCATGTTTTGAAACTACTTCTCGAATATACAATCGGGCTAACTTTTCCATCTTATCGGTTTCCTTGATCGGCAGGAAGTGCGCTGACTTAGTTAGCCGATCTACAATAACCCAGATCGTGTCGTAACCCCCAGGTGTCCTTGGCAGTTTGGTGATGAAGTCCATAGAGATTTGTTCCCACTTCCACATGGGAATTTCTGGCTGCTGAACTAACCCCGACGGCTTCTGGTATTCAGCCTTCACCTTCGAACACGTCAGGCACTTACTGACATACGTCGCGATGGCGCCTTTAAGATTGGGCCACCAATACAGCGCTTTAACATCTTGGTACATCTTGTCTGCGCCAGGATGTACGGAATACCGCGTCTTGTGAGCTTCGTTTAATACTTGCTCGCGCAATCCTCCCTTGAGAGGGACCCATATGCGGTTAGCAAAATATCGAGTGTCGTTCTCTTTAAGTTCCAAACTCTTAATCATACCCCCAAGGGATTCGTTTTTAACAAACTCTGGTCTCAAGGCTTCTTGCTGAGCGTCTCGGATGCGGGTAGAGAGATCTGCGCGAATAGTCAACCTTAGAGCCTTGACTCGTAGCGTTTTTAATAGCTCCTTCCTACTTAGCGCGTCTGCAACCACATTCGCCTTTCCAGGGTGGTACTTAATTTCACAATCATAATCATTCAACAACTCCACCCATCGTCGTTGCCTCATGTTTAAATCCTTTTGATCAAATATATGTTGAAGGCTCTTGTGATCTGTAAAGATTATACACTTTGTACCATAGAGGTAATGGCGCCAAATCTTTAGCGCGAAGACAACCGCTCCAAGTTCCAGATCATGCGTTGTGTAGTTCTTTTCATTGGTCTTGAGTTGGCGCGAGGCATACGCTATGACTTTGTCTCGCTGCATAAGGACACATCCGAGTCCCTGATGTGAAGCGTCGCAGTAAACGACGATGTCATCCGTCCCCTCGGGCAGAGACAAAATTGGCGCACTACATAACTTCTGTTTCAACATTTGAAACGCCGCTTCCTGATTTTCGCCCCAAACAAACTTCTTGTCTTTCTGAGTTAGCGCGGTCAGAGGTAGAGCTATCTTGGAGAAGTTCTCAATGAAGCGTCGATAGTAGCCAGCTAGTCCTAGGAATTGCCTCACCTCAGTTGGGGTTTTTGGCGCTTCCCAGTTTTCGATGGCCTTGACTTTGGAAGGATCAACGTGTATTCCTTTCTCGTTTATAACGTGACCGAGAAAGTGAACTTCTCTAAGCCAAAACTCACACTTGGAAAACTTCGCATACAACTTTTCCTTCCTCAACAATTCCAAAATCAATCTCAGGTGTTGCTCATGCTCTGCCTTGGTCCGAGAGTAAATCAGAATATCGTCTATAAATACAATTACAAATTTATCCAAGTATGGTTTGCACACGCGGTTCATCAGATCCATGAATACAGCCGGCGCATTAGTTAGCCCGAAAGGCATCACTAAGAACTCATAATGGCCGTATCTAGTTCGGAAGGCTGTTTTCGGCACATCTTCCTCATGGACCCTAATTTTGTGGTATCCTGACCGCAGGTCTATCTTCGAATAATAACTGGATCCCTGCAACTGGTCAAATAAGTCGTCAATCCTCGGTAAGGGGTACCGATTCTTGACTGTCAGCTTGTTCAGCTCCCTGTAGTCAATACACATCCGGAAGGAACCATCCTTCTTCTTTACAAACAGTACTGGAGCTCCCCAAGGTGAGAAGCTTGGGCGTATGAAACCCTTATCCAATAGTTCCTGTAACTGATTGGATAGCTCTTGCATCTCAGATGGAGCTAGTCGATAAGGCGCTCGAGCTACTGGCGCAGCTCCTGGGACTAAATCAATACGAAATTCGACTTGTCGCGGCGGCGGTAATCCGGGCAAATCTTCAGGAAAAACTTCTGGAAATTCGCGCACTACTGGTAAGTCTTCAATTCTTCGCTCATCTCCTTTCTTCTCTACTACATGCGCCAGGAAGGCGTAGTACCCTTTCCTTAGGCACTTGCGCGCCTTTAGGCACGAAATCAGTTTCGTCGCAACTCCCCTTCTTTCCCCTTGAATCACCAAGGTTTCTCCGTTCAACAGTGGGATCCGAACCTGCTTCTCATGGCAAATAACCTCCGCGTGGTTCTCGACTAACCAATCCATACCTACCACAATGTCAAAACTTCCCAAGTCTATTGGCAACAAGTTAATATTGAACCCGTGACCTCCCATGACTATTACACATTGTTCAGTTCTTTCGTTCGCGCATAACTGCCTACCATTGGCTAGTTCTATAGCATAAGGTGTGTCTAGCCTACTGGTTGCTAGGCCTAGGGAGTCTTTAAACTCAGCGGATATAAAACTTAGGTCAGCGCCAGTATCAAATAAGACAGATGCAAAATGGCCGTTAAGCAAAAACGTACCGGTTACCACGTTCGGCTCTTCTTTAGCTTCGCCCGCGCCGATCACAAAAGCTCTCCCGCGAGCTTGGTTTCCCCTTTGCGGGCAATCCCGACTGAAATGCCCCGGCTTTCCGCATGCGTAGCAGTTGTCACTGGCTCCAGCTTCCTTAGCACGGCAATTCACCGTCTTGTGCCCTGGCCTGTTACATTTGGCGCACATGACGCTCGCGCATTCACCCTCATGGTGAAACTTGCATTTGTTGCACCATGGGTAAGGCCCGCTGTATCCTTTCCTTGATGGCTCTGCGGCTTGGATCGCGTAAACCCTTGCGCTCTCCTGCTTCTTGAACGGTGGCTGCTTGGAGTCGGACCCTCGGTGGTGAGAGTTCCATTTCCTCTTGGAGTCAGAGGTTCGCTGCTCGTTTCCGCGCGTAGTCAACATACCCGCACGGACCGTATCCCTTGTAAGGGTGATGGCCCGCGCTACCGCCTCATCAAAGGTTGGAGGCGCTGCGGCGTTGAGCGGAACCCTAACAACAGGAGGTAACCCAAAGATATACCTCTCGATCTTCTTTTCCTCCGTGTTTGCCATGTCTGGCACCAACTGGCAAAGCTCGTTGAACCGGTTGTTGTAGGCGTCGATAACCGTTCCTACCATGGTGTGGTTCCAGAATTCCTGTTGTAGACTCTGAATTTCTGCGCGAGAGCAGAACTTTCTCATCATCATTTCCTTCAGCTCCTCCCAGGTCTTGTGAAGAGCAACTTCTCGCCCCAAGGTCTTCACTTGAAGCTTCCACCAAGACGAAGCTGCCTCTTGGAACATGCAGGTCGCGTAAAGGACCTTCTGGTTCTCACTACATCCGCTAATGGAGAGAACTGTTTCCATCTTGTCAATCCAGTTGTAGAGCCCAATGGCCCATTCGGTACCCTTGAATGGCCAAGGCCTACAGGCCATAAATGTCTTATAGGAGCACCCTTTGTCCAAGGCTCCTGATTCGGGTTCTGGGGTCTCGTTCTCCTGACGACCCTGACTAGATTCGGCCTTGCTGGCCTCATGTTTCGCGATCGCCTGCGCGATTATTTTCGCGAGTTCCTCGGGTGTCATGGTAATTCCCTTGGCTCTAGTTGGAGGCATTCTCGCTTTAAAAGAGAATGAAAATATATCAAACTTAGCGCATGTACTCTGAGCACATAATGTTCTTTTATTCACTAGACACTGTGTGACCCGTGTTCCTAAGTGTGTGTATAGTTTCTTTTGAAAATATTTTCTTTGAAAAATATTTCATGCGATTCCCCAACGGTTATAGTCTAGGTTAAAACTTCTTTTCCTAGTTCGCTATAACCAGTGCTCTGATACCAATCTGTCACACCCGGCCCTGAACGGCGGAAACAGCCGGGCGCGCGCGAGTGGGGATTGATAATTAAGCACGGGCCATTGCAAACATTCAAAGTAAGATTTTCATTGCGCATGAAATGTTTAATACAAATACATTACATTGTTTAAAAATTACATAAAAACATCCAAGTATAAAAACTGTTGAAGATTTCCACGCCATATCCCCTTGCGCGGCGGGAACAACCACGCGCATCGAAGGGATAGAACTAAAATCTTCCAAAAAGCTAGTTTTAGATGTTCAGCGTGAGGTGCTCTAAGTGTGACTCCATGCGCTACCTAGTTATCTCCTGAAAGACACGTAAAACATTTGAATCAGTATAAACTGAGTGAGTTCACAAGTTTTAGTAACTTGATAATTCGTATTGCATCATAGTCTTGATAAAAATCATTCTGAACATAATTCTGATAGCATCATTAAAACACGTGCTTAGTAAAACATAGTTCTGATAACATATTCTGATAAAATCGTTCCGCGGGCTACGCGCGAACATTTCTGGGAACCGTGCTCGTCTGTGTAAGTGGCGCTGCCACTACGAGCGAAATAAGTAATACCGTCCCGCGGGTTACGCGCGGACACTTCTGAAAAACCGTGCTCGTCTGTGTAAGTGGCGCTGCCACTACGAGCGAATAATACCGTCCCGCGGGTTACGCGCGGACGTTGTGCCGGAAAACAAGGCGCTCGTCTGCGTAAGAGGAGCGACCTCTACGAGCGGGCTCAATCCCATAGTACTGCCCCGTGACATGCTAGGCACTCGTCTGTGTAAGAGGTGCGACCCCTACGAGTGGGTGGATCAAACCAGCAGTCCCTACCCTTAGAGTTCCAATGGTAAAGTGATCACCTACTCGTATCGCACTCTCATCGAAAACCATAGATAACCGTTTGCATTGCTCGTAAATATACCATAATGAAACATTATTTAAACACATAATTGCTTGCATTGCTTGTAAGAGTATCGTGATAAAACATAACTTAAGTACGTGTCACTCGCCCCGAAAACAGTTTAAAAATAGTGAAAACAGTGAAAATAGGGGCTGTGAGACTCACCTGTGGTTCTTGTTAAGGGATTAATCGAGATTCGGGTTTTCTTGGTGTTGGCCTCGGAATTGAAGGTCTAGTAACATGATCGGAAATGAAGACAACGGATGCTTGGGAGATGATTAGTGCAAGTTTGCAGTTCTTAAGAGAGTAGTTTGAAGTGTGTTTGGGTGATAATTTGGGTTACATATTTATTGGCAAGATTTAGGGAACACAATCCCTTGCTTTAGGGGATTGTAATCTTTTCATATCTAGGTGTAATGATGCTAAAGTATGGAAATTATTATTATTTATTTAAAAGTGGAGGTGATTGGTCCTAGGGAGTGGATAAAAGATTTTGATTTGATTTGGACAGGACATGCAGGTCTGTGGTTGGTGAGAGTAGGGTGGCTGACAGTTGACTTTTCATGTTACAGTATGCTTTTTCAGGTACTTTTGTCAGTGTACGGTAAAAAGTGGAAATCTCTGAAACACGCTACTGTTTCCTTTCGGGCGGGAATAATCTCCTTACATCTGGAGAATAGACTAAGTGTTCTGCGCGTATAACTTTGTGCGCATAGCTTTCTGCGTGAAGGACATTTCTTTGCTGCGGGTAGGTACGTAACCTTCTCGCAGTCAGGGACATTGAGTTTCATTTGTAGATTCTCCAGGTGGTCTTGGTATTTCAACATAGTGATCAGTTATGTTGAAGTCAATTCCATCTTGGAGCTTCAGACAAACTAACTCTCAATGTTCCCGCCATGCGGGGAGGTTAGTTCTCCTTCCGCGCGCGCATAAACGATTTAGGATGCACCCGCCTTAGCATCATGCGGGACGGTCAACCCATTAGACAACATAAAGTTACATGAAAACATAAAGCCAAAACATTCGCGCATGGCGCACATAACATATGCCCACGCTGGCTTTTACATCGCGCGCTCGCGCAGGGCGTACATAACGATTGCCCGCGCTGATTCTAACATAGCGCGCTCGCGCAGGGCGCACATAACGTGCCCGCGCTGACTCTAACATAGCGCGCTCGCGCAGGGCGCACATAACGTGCCCGCGCTGATTCCAATTTAGCGCGCATAATATTCACAATCACCTAATTATTAGGTTGATTACTTAGTTTATAGGATTGGGAAATTACCGGGTGTCACATTTTCCGCTGTTATTTACTCTGAATTGGTTTTAAATACAAAGAATTGTTTTGTTTTAAATTTTTGTGAAATTGTGGATGCGATGACCAAGTAAGATTCCCAGGTTTCGGGGTCTTACAATAGAGGGCTTAGGAATCATAGGAGTGAGAATAATGTTTTTGTTTTGAGTGAGTAAATGCATAAGTATTTTTGTACCCGTCATGTTTCACTCGCCGATCAAACATCCATGGTCTTCCTAGTAAAACATGGCATGCATCCATGGGAATAACATCACACCAAATTTGGTCCTCGTATTTATTGCCAATGGAAAAAGCAAGTAAAACTCTCTGAGAAACATGAATACCTTTGCTTTGATTTAGCCAATGAATAACGTATGGCGAAGGGTGAGGTTCTGTGGTTAAATTAAGCTTTGTCACTAATGTTTGTGATGCAACATTCATGCAACTGCCACCATCAATAATCAACGAACAAACTTTGTGGGCAATGGTACACCGGGTATGAAATATAGCTTCCCTTTGTAAATTCTCATGAGAGATGTTGGTGCTATTTAGGGTTCTGCGAACTACAAGGCATTCACCGTTGTCGGGTCCAATAACTTCTGTTTCACCCAAAGGAGATGCTTCTTCACCAGTTTCATTTCCATTGAAGTATTCCTTACTGACCGATTCATAGTCAGTTAGGGTGATGAGTCGTTTATTCGGACACTCCGATGCGAAATGGCCAATACCTTGGCAGCGAAAACATGGTCTAGGGTTTCTCGGTCAGGAGGAACTGGGTTCGGTTGGGGTAGTGGGTTTGTTTGAAAATGGTGCCGTAGGTTTAGGGTTTGAGTACGGTTTTGTAAATGGGTTGGGCTTGGAAAATGAACGATTAGAGTTCAGTTTTGGGTCGGGTTTTCTGCTGCATGTCAACCTTGTGGGCTAACATTGTAAGTTCGGCTAGGGTGGAATACGGATGAAGTTCAATAACATGGTCGATTCGGGTTTCTAAGCAGCTCAGGTACCGAACAAGCGTTTGTGGGTCATCCTCTGGTAAATCACATTTCATGATTAGGTACTCAAAATCACGAGAGTATTCTTCTGCAGATCGTAGTGCTCCTTGCTTAAGGTTTTGTAGTTCAGAAAAACTAGCTTGGACATAGTAAGTAGGCATGAACTTCTGCTTCAACAATTTCTTCATTTTGAGCAATGTACGCACTTTATCTTTTCCCATTTGTTCTCGTTTAGAGCAAGTGTTTGCCCACCAAGTAGACGCATACTTTCGTAACTTCAAGGCAACAATCTTTACTTTATTGTCTTCTGACGTTTGTTTATGGTCAAAAACCCGCTCCACAGTTCGCAACCACTCCACAAACTCATCGGGATCAAATTTTCCATCGTACTCGGGAATATCGACCTTGATGTCGTTGGAGTACCACACCCCGTTACCGTCTTTATTATTGGGACCCGAATTGAATTCCGTATCATCATGCTCGCCAGATATCGGATGTCGGCAGCGAGCACTGTTAAGAGAGAGCTCCTTAATCTGATCTTATAAAGATTTCATCTGGAGGCCCATCTCCCTTTTATCGGCTTCCATGGTTTCAAGAATTTTCTTCAATTCAGTACTGCTCCTAGTATCCATGTCGAAAAAGTGGTCGGAAATTGAGAAACTTTGAGCCTAGGCTCTGATACTAGATGTTGTAGAACAATTCTACAAATCTAGAATCGAATGAAAATCGGGACTACGATGATCCGTGATACAGATAACACCACACGAATTAATACGTAGGGCACTTATAATTAATACTAGATACAGAGATCACCACTAGTATTAACGATAAGATCCAAAGAACACCGTTTACCCGGCCAAAGATAAACTAGCAATGGAAACACAAGTTGCAAAACCTGCGAATAAAAGTTGGGTAATAATTCTCTCCCATTTCTGTTGCATGCATGAGTTTTACATAGAGAATTAATTGCTACAAACTTGCAAAAGACAACCCACGTTCCTAAGTAACAGGAAGTGGTGAATACATATTCAAAACAACTGCTACCCACTACTAAAAGGAAATAACTGAAATAAATAAATAGTAAAAGAAAATAACAAAACATACATGCACTGAAGTAACTCATGGAGCAGCAATAATGTGAGTGACCCACTTTGTAGCTTTAGTGAGCTGGTCTTCTACTTCTACTTCCACTTCTTCAATAAAACATGCACATGCATGCATATGTTGTGGGTCTCCATCACCCTACTTCCCCTTTCATTGTTATTCCTGAAACTAACAAAGATATATATCAAAATCAATAGGGAATCACGTCAACATGAAATTTTGTATGAGAAAGTGAGACACTAGACAGGGAAAACAACACAAACATACCAAATAAAATCAAGGTTCACCATGGATTTTGTTGGATGCGACGAAGCAAAACTATAAGGTGGAGACAAATCTAATGTTGGTTTAAGCCATGAGATTCAACTAGGTTCAGCCGGTTGCGAGTATGAGACACTCTAGATCTGATTTGCGCAGCCCAAAAATCAAATCCAACAAAACCGTTTTTTTTGTCGGAGTCGAATCTCATCTTGTTTTAAACCGTGAGATTCAACCACGTTCTTCAGTATGTTCCTCTCATCTCTCTTCAGAACTTGAGAAGATTGTGTGTAAAAATATAAGAGACACATTAAAAGGAAAAGGAAGATGCAGATTGATTGATAGATAAAAGTGCAGGAAGGAAAGAGAGAGAGAGAGAGAGAGCAAATAATATTAACATCCGTAATCCCATACCGCTACATGCGAACTGAAGCGAATTGAGCCGCAAAGACGAATTAAACACGCCGAAACGTGACGTGGCAAGTGACGTAAACGTGGACGCCATCGGTAAAATCCGCACCATCTTCTTCTCTTAACAAATTTGATAAATTATTATTACTATTAGTATTATTATTATTATTACAAACGCATACAACTTGTGTGTGTGTGTTATCAGTGCATGAAGTGTGTTTTTTCGAATTCGAAGGCAAGGATTGATTGGATTCGAGGCGTAAGGTGGTGACGTATGAAAGGACGAGTGTAACGAGGCGTTTGCTATCGTTGGTTTGGGAGTGTTTAGGTCGAACTCGGACATAATTGGGACGGGTAAAACTCGGCCCGTTAGGGGTTGGGAATGGCTTGAGATTAGTTTTGAAATTTTTTACGGATTTGGGACGGGTTTGGTATTCGTAATATACCCGGTTATCTGACCCGATTAACCAATAACATTGACTTATTTACCCGATTATATACCCGATGTACCGACGTAACTCTTTTTATATTTTTAATATATATTTACATACAGTATACTCTAAATATTCTAGATATGCTATAGATCAATAATTACATAGGGAAATGTTATTGTACAAATTAAATTAACCTACTAAACGTACAAATAACATAGCGTAATTATAGTTCTCAAGTAGAGTAATTATGTTATAAAAAATAAATAGTGTAATAATAATTACACTACTCATAAACATAATTACACTACTAACACATATAATTACATTACACTATTACACCAAATTCCGTTGCTTGTTTTAAATAAAGTAATTATTTTGTAAGTAGAGTAATTGTAATATCTTCTATCCCTCACTTGTGGCTTAGTGGTAAGAGGCCCGGGTTCTCTAGTGGAGACTCAAGTTCGAATCCAACTTATGTCATATTTGGGTGGATATTGGCAATGAAAGATTTAAGCTAGGGCTTGTGCAAAGAGCCCAACCGGGTTTTCGTCCCCCCATGTGTTACGCCAGAGAGTTCTGCTCTTGTGGTGGCACAACGGTTGTCAAGTGGCAGTCGGCGGTATGGTTTCCCGGGGTAACGCCCAAGCCAAACTCTGAAGCCAGCGTGGGCCCGGTTAAGACAACATAGTCTGGCCAGAGTGGGGCATCGGGGCTCTCCAAATTTGGAGGGTGCGGTAGCCTATATATAAGAAAGTCGCCGTTCTAAAAAAATAAAAATAAAAAAATAAAAAAAATTGTAGTATCTGCTTCTTCTTTTGTAAATTACGCAACTTGTTTCAACTAGAGTAATTATGTTGTAGGAAGAGCAATTATTGAATCTGTTTCTTCTTCTTCTTCTTTAAATATCAACAACCATTTTCGTCTCCTTGAAAATTCAATTAGCTTCAGTTGATGTATTACTTTGATTCCCAGATTCAATTGAGCAATAAATCATTCGCAAAAAGATTCAATTTAATCCACAAAATTGTAACCTGGGAATGAACTACTGTAATACGAAACGACGATCGACGGGTTTCGGTGGCCAGAATCTGACGGATGCGGACGGTGACGGAATTGATAAGCAATTGACGATAGGGAGTTTGAGACAGGGGCATGGTGGTCGGAGGATCAATTGAATTAAGCGAAGGCAGTTGACGTGTTGGCCAGATGATCAATTGAATTAAGCGGAGGCGGTTGGTGTGGTGGGGAGTTGAGAAGTTGTTGGCCATCATCGTTATTTTGGGTTTCCTTCACTTTGTACGTTTAGCACGTAATTTTGATTTGTACTTGATCTTTCACCTAATTATATATATATATATTAGTTTTTAACTTTTTGATAGCTTTAGAGTTATATTTCTGGCTTTTATTGTTGCATATATTTGGTTGTGCTTGCTAAGTTACACGTGCTCCGGGTGTTGCACGTTTTTGTTTTCTAGCCTTCCAGCGATCTCTTCCTCTTCTGGTTCTATATGAATTTGAACAATATACACTGTCTTACTTTATAAATCAATAATATTATAAATCAATTATTATATACCTTATCAATTATTCGATAAAAACTTAATGTGCTTTGGTCCGGGTATACCCAACGGGTATTTTGCCAAAATCCAATAGGAAACCTGAAATTCAACGGGTAATTACCCGATAAATATCCAACGAGTTTGAGACGGGCTTTAATAATCATGTACGAGTTTGGGAATACCTAAATCCGAACCATTGCCGTCCCTAATTGTGTTCTTAAATGCGAACAGGACGACCCATGTGCATATAAGGGCTTCTTATAGAGTTAATCTCAAAATCGTTAGATTAGGGTCCGAACTCCAAAGGCTCACAAAGCCCAAGTTATTAAAGTGCACGTGGAGCAGTAGATGTGGGCTTGGGTTATAACTTATAAGTGGGTAAAGGATTTGGTTGTGTGGACTGTGTTAACTTCATTTTTCTCAAGTGATTTATTGTGTAGAAATGGGTAAATGAATCGCATGTAAATATGAGGATTTCAAGACCAACTTGCGAGTGCATCTCCATTTTCTAAGGTGATTTCGCTGTATTGAGGGGTATACGGCATATAAATAAGCGGTGTTTAAATTCTGAGACCACTGATTCTGATATTTTGATCAACACTAAACCAACACAGATGATTGATAACGACACAAACATTTTTATATGGGCAGAGGATAGAATGATAACGGAAACGAATATTGTTTGGTATTTAAAAAAAATCATAGGGTGTTATATAATATCTTGTTGATGTTATCGATAGTAGTCGGTCAAAAATATGACGAGACAAAATCTGAACCTTTTGTACAGTCAACTATTTACAAAGTCCGAACCTTTTGTAAAATTATAGGGGGTTGGGACTATCAGAAACTATAAATTTAACAACAATTACCACTCGATAACCAATATCGTCCAAATTATTGGGAATCAAGCTAGAAAAAGCCTGGCACGATACATTAATTAGCCCCTTATTACCTACAAATCAGTGATAGTTATTAGACTGTCGTAGATTACCAATGGATCAATGACAACTGTTTAAATTTTAATATTTTTTTGTTGTATCTATCAGCAATGTTGCCGGTGGATAATTTTCGTCAGTGAAAGTCCAGTTTTTTTGTAGAGGAGAGTGATAGCAAGAAATACATAACATTTTTATAAAATAATTATTTTAGTGTATAATTTATTGTTTTCATTTGTAATTTTGATAAGACTAATATTTTGAGACTTTGTGTTGAAATTTAGGGTAAGCAAAAAAGAAAAAAAACTACACAATCTCTTTTCACGGGATAAATATGATAATTTTTATGTGATGTATGACAAATAAACGGTTGACAGTGCATTTAACCTAACCCAAACATAATCAAGATGACAAAAAAATATTAAAAATATATATAAAACACGCGAATAAAGAAAATACCGCTTATGCTTATAATTTGTCAACACTATTTAAATTACATCTTTTAAAACAACTTGTCACTTAAAATAATATTCAATCAAAATGTATTTCAACATTATATATTTTGTGCTCATATCATTAACAATTTAACACGGCCTTAAAATATTAAAATAATTCGGTATTGAATTTCTTAATTTTGACAGTTCAACCGGTTGACCGTCGCATAAAGTTTTAAATATTGTTGAGAAGCCACACGCTACTGCACGACCCTTATATAAAATGGTTTTTATTGAATTCTTTATTATATATTAATAGAGTTTAATACAAGAAATCAAATTCCTAAAATGTTCCTGGTATTCATCAATCAACCAGTTTGTTTGAAAACAACGTGTCTAAAAATGGATTTCTTTTATGACAATCTAGTCAACATAAGCAATGATGTAAGCCAGTTGGGTATAAGTGTTTGAGATTGAGTTTGAAAAATGCTTATTAGCTTTAAGTCGTTGATTTGACAAGATTAACTAGTAGAATACCACTTTATTTATGTGTTAAGGGGCGGACGTTAAAGGCAAGATTGGTTAAAACGTTAATATGTTTTAAAACCTAGCATGTACATAAAGTGACACAATAATTTAAAAATTATTTTAAATTAAACTGAGAGGGGTTAAGAGACGTTAAACCATTTCTTTAGAGTGAGGGTGAAGTAAAAAAGAGTAAGGTGAGTGATGTGTCATCTATGTGAAGCTAGTTGCGTGAAACCCGAATACATAACATAATAATAATCTAAATGAACCTGTTATGACAAGTAGTTATGAACCAAACCAATAATTAACCGGTTCTCAGTGAGGGTGTATAAATGTTAGTCAAAAGGATGTTTTCTTGTTAACATCAGCCGTTTTTTTTTCTTTCTAAAGACAACTTGTAAATTTTATAAAAAAGAAGCAACGTCTTTCATTTAAAGTTAGAATCCACACTTTTATAATATATATAATTCAATTAAATGTTTCCTACACTTTTAAGTTATTTTGAGTTGGTTTTTAATGTATTTTTACTTCTAAAAGGGTCATATTTGAAATTTAAAGGTTGAAAGGTTTATAAGCTAATATAGAGTATTTTTACTAAACTTGAGACCAATTGAGAAAACATTAAACAAGTTATAATATAGTTGATTTGGTGTCTAAAAATTTGTGTGCATTTCACCATTTGATATTATGTGCATACGTAGTAAACAAATAAAATGGTGACTAAAGAAAATTATTTTTGCTTGTTACAGATTAGAGACAACGTGAAGATTCAAAAAGAAAATAAAAAGAATAAAAAGAGTTTAAAGCAACGCGTAAGATGGAGAAATTCAGAAGTGAAGTTCACGTGTGTCTTAAGAAATCTAAATACGGGCTCATACAAACTAGTGTGGGTATTACATAAAATATATTGGGCTTAGGCTCAAAAATAAACCCTGCAAAAAAAAGATATAAAAAACCTTACGGGGGGTTTTGATAGACGGCCGCAAGCGAACAAGTCAAAATTTCGTTTTGGTGATTGGTTGGCTACTGTGCAAAATAATAACAAGAATAACAAATCCTCACGTGGAGGTGGGCTCACGGTCAAGAGAAAAGAAAGAAAGGGAAGTCAACGGAGGCTCCAAGTAAGTTGGAATATTGTTGTCTTGATCGAGTTTTGAAGAACTGGATTATTATTTGTATATTTGTCATGAACTATGAACTGTAACTTATATTTTAATTTTGTTTCATATTTTTTTTTATGAGTAGCTAAATACTTTGAACTACCTAGGTTTTGGTTGAGCACTATGTTATATTAATGGTTTGACGAATTTTTATTTGACGTTGGTTGATTTAGTGTTATGGTAAAGTTTTTAATTATTTTGGTCATGATATATATGCGTAATTGAATCCAAATTTTTCTTTAATAATTATTCCACCTGTGTTTGATAGTCATTAGTGATTGTTAGATGCATGATTAGGTTGTCTACTTTGTGTTTTCAACTTGTTTGCGATTTATGGTCGAAAAAAAATCGTAGGAGTAATTATAGAGAGCGGATTAGATTTTATTATTCTATCTCTAGAGAGGCCGGGAGGCAATTTAGTGTTGTGTCATCTTTGTTTTTTGCGGGTTTGGGTACTAATTGCGCGGGATTGAGTTAGCCTAGGTCCCTTTAGATTATTGTGATACAAGTTGTGTTCAAATTAATTAAAAATACCCCCTTTATATTAATATATTGTATTCGAAGAGACCGGGAGGTGATTTGAATTTTAGGGGTACCATAGTATTATTAGGTAAGGTGAGACCGGGAGGTGATCCAAACCTTTAACAATTGAGCTTCACATGTCATTAGAGTTCTAGGGTGTCGTTGGTGAGGCCGGGAGGCGATCTAGCGTATTTTAGTGGTCTTTAGTGTCATATTTTTTAGATATTGTTTTTCAACCAAGTCAAGTTCGTTAACTATTAATTTAACTAGTAGGATTCCATTACCTAGGTAGTCGTTTATCACCTAGGTAGTCGTTTATCACATTTGGTTAAAGTCTAATTTTTATTAAAGTTCATTTTTAGTTTAATTCTTAATTAGTTAAGTATTATTAGTTTAATTAAAAGAAAAAAAATATATATATAAAAATAAAAAAAGAGTCTAGATAAGTTATTAATTAGGTTTAATAATTAGAGTTTACCCATAGTGTCCTAGGTTCGATATCCGTTCTTACTTGCTAGCTACATAACGACTGCTACACTTGCCGATTGTGTGGTTTTTATGTGAATTCGATAAAATTTGGTTATTAATATTATATACACACTTTTCACCACATCATATACCTTTGAATCAAAGTATATTTCAGAACATGTCTCTAGTAAGAAATTTCTTGTTACAAATTTCTTAAATTATAAAATGATTAACTCATGGCTTGTGATTGAACAATACAATTAACTTTTGAGAATTTTAGGATAGTTTAAGCAATATAATATGACTATGGATGAATTTATTGTTGTTTCTAGTATGATAGATAAATTGACTCCTTCTTGGAAGGATTTCAAAAATACTATGAAACATAAGGAGGAATACGCCATGGTTGAACTTGGAACTACGTTCCGAATTCAAGAGTCTATTAGGGCTCAAGAAAAGGTGTGGTTAAAGAACCATGGGGCCTAATTCTGTTAACATGGTGGAATCATCCAACGCTGAAAAACCGAAAGGGAAACAAAAGTTTCAAGGTTCAAACGATAAATTTAATTATAATAAGAAGTCAAAGTTAGTGTGTTAGAAGTGTGGTAAACTCGGTCACTTTAAAAAGGACAGTTGGGTTGGTGAAAGTGATGGAAAAGGCAAAATAGTTGGTGTTGGTCTAAGGTCTCAGGAAAGCAACAAGGTCAGGTTTTAATACCTAACTATAATTCAGTTCAAATTTACTATGTCTTTAATATCTCAAGCATGTTATGTGCAGGATGATGATGTTGCTTGGTGGGTGGATGTAACATTTAGGAAAAACCCATATTTATTTTGGACTAAAGTTGTCAACTTTGAAAGTTGAAGGACTAAAAATATTCTCAAGATAAGTCATGAGAAGAATGAAATAAGAAAAATAAGCATTTTATGTTAAGAAAGTAAGAAAGTCTATCCCACATGGAAAGATGGAAGAAAGTGGAAGCATTCCACATCGGTATAAATAAGAAAAAGATACTTTCATCCCACATGGAAACAAGAAAAGAAATGGAAGCTCTTTATAAGGAAGCAAGTTTCCATAGTAATGTTCTTATGTAGCTAACCACTCTCCATAGTCCTAGCGGAGGGTGCGGAGCACCCGACTGTGCACGGACACTGACTCGGTGATGGGCGTAATGTGGCGTTTTGATGGCGCACTTTGCACTTCGCACGCTCGCATTGCCGCGAGCAGCATAAGGGCCGCTTTAGTATTTTTGGATAATCAAGGATTGAAAATGAAAATCTGAAACATGCATCTTCGCGATACGTGAAAGACAAAAGACTTGGACCGACTTTGGAGCATCTTCGCGATACGCGAAGTTGCAGATCAGGCATCTTCGCGATACGCGAAGTTGCATCTCTGCATGCGTTGCAGATCAGGCAGCACCTGGTGACACGTGGCAGCACCTGGTGACACGTGGCAACCCTACTGATGACTCAGCAAACCTAGAGCATCTTCGTGATACGCGAAGTGGCAGAATTTCAGCTATAAATAGAGGGGTGTTCGGCACATTCCAACCCACACCAACCACTTCACTTTTCACACGTTTTGCATCGTTTTGTGTGCCGACCTCGAAAGGCGTACCGACCTCGTGAAGCGTGCCAAGCTCCGAAGCTTTGACGGTTTAAGCGATAATACGCGATATAGAGTAGAAGTGCCGCTCGATCAATCATAAGCTTTTAACTCCAAATACCCATACGAGGTAGGGGTTCTGATTAAGTTATTATTTTATTATTATTATAATAGTTTAGACCATAGTTGGAGGTATAACCTGAACCTTGATCACTGTTAAGTACAATATAGCTTTTCATAAGCACGGGTTATAATCTAATGATTAAGGAATGTAATCATTTATATACAAAGGGTATAGTTAAAAATAGTATTTCTTAATAATTAAGAAATACACTATTCATACACTGGTTATAGACAAAGTAATGTTTCTTCTTGAAGAAGAAACCCGGTATAAATGTTTCTTCCTGAAGAAGAAACCTGATATATAATTAATAAATAATCAAAAGGGACTAAATGTCCACATGTTTCATACAAACAAATAAATTATCAAGGTTACAGTTATACAAAACAGACTACGGGTTCTGAAGCTAGATCGTTGATCTAGATATTTATTCAAATGTTATTCTCGTACTATAGGTCTGAGATAACAATCAATCAATCAATCTGAAAGCTGAAAACAGCAACAGGAATCAGTAACAGAAATTGATTTACATACAGGGGTCAGTAACAAAAACTGATCAATATACAGGAATCAGTGTCAGAAATTGATTACAATCATAAAAGGTGAATACGCCCTAAACTTTTACAACTCTTTTAGAGTCTGAACTGTTTATATAGGATTTACGAATCATTTTTAAAACTTTGTGTTACAATAATGAGAAACGGGCATACTCAAATTAAGAGTATACATGTGTCTGGATCCATACATACATGGTGACTCGGATTTCCCCGAGGCCATGCATATCATCAAACATGCCTCTGGTAGTCTACGGGACTGATAAGAGAAATGATATTGTGTATATAATTAATTGTACATGTACTTAGGGTAATTGTAACCCAATTGAGTTGGGTGCCTAATGAGTATTGTCACAAAGGTATTGTTATTGTTTACACACTGATATTATTGAGTCAGCGTCATTCACCGGCTGTGTGCTGACGTATTTTTCCCCCACATTTCAGGGAAACTGTAAAAAAATAGAACTGACAGGCAAGACTGATAAAAGATTGGAGACATAGTTATTAAAAGAATAGAACTGATAGGCAAGACTGATAAAAGATTGGAGACATAGTCATTAGAGGTGATCTGATGGCTCAGATATTTTATTCAAATATTATAAAGAATTATATTTTGAAATGACAGGTATTTGAAATATCAATACAGGTATTTAACTCCCGAATTTTTATAATTAAATATTATATTTTAAAGACTTCCGCTAAAACAAACCCGCAACTCTGATAAATTTCAAAACAGGATACCAACCAACGGGCGTCGCACCCAGGCCCTGAGTCGGGGTGTGACAGTGGATTCAGGAGCAACAAGACATGTTTGCAAAAATCTTAAATGGTTTAAAGAGCTTGAACCGGTTGAAGATCAATCTACTTTAATTATAGGAAACATTTTGTTGAACTTTTGTTTACTCCTGTGAAACATTTGCTTTGTATTAATGTCTTGTATTTACCAGGGATTCAAAATAATCTCTTATCTGGTATTGCTTTGAATAATTATGGGCACAAACAAGTGATCGAAAGTGAGAAGTTTATCTTGCCAAGACATGATACCTTTGTTGGCTTTGATTATCTTTGTAATGGGACATTGAAGTTAAATTTGGATGTTCTTTTTAATAATTTTGTTTGCATGGTTTTTGCTAGCTAACTTTGGTTATATATTTTTTGTGGCATGCTAGATTAGGACATGCTCATTATAAAAGGTTAAAAGAGATGTCTAAAAAAAAATTTAATACTTTGTTTTGATATTGCTAATGAAAAATGCCACACTTGTGATTGAAAACCTTTCGCAAATCATGTAAACAGGGACTCCAAAGTATTAGAGTTGATTCATGGCGATTTATGTGATTACCATGGTACACCATATTTTGGAAATAAAAAATATGTCATCACATTACATGCTAAAGTTGAGTTGCTTGACAAGTTTAAATCATATAAACAAGAAGTTGAATTACATCAAAATGGTTAAATTAAAAGTCTTTGTACTGATAGAGGAGGTGAGTATTATGATCCGATATGTTTTCAATCTACCGGTATAATAGATCAAACCACAACTCTTTATACACCACAACAAAATGGTGTAGCAAAAAGGAAGAATAGGACTTTAAAAAAATGGTTAATGGCATGTTATCCTATTCGACTTTAAGTGATGGTTTTTTGGGGTGAGGCTATGTTAAAGCCTACTATTTATTGAATAGTGTTCCTAATAAAAGGAATAAAACTACCCCGTATGAACTTTGGTAGAAAAAGTCACAAAATTTAAGTTATCTTAAAGTTTGGGGATGTAGAATCCTGGTAAAGCTCGTTAAACCAAAAAGGAAAACTTTCGGTGAAAGAGATTTAGATTGCATATTTATTGGTTATGCTGAGCATTTCAAGGCTTATAGGTTCTATGTGTGAGAACGTAATGACTCTATGCCTATAAACACGGTTATAGAGTGAAGAGATGCAATTTTTAATGAAGTAAGATTCACTTCTATACCTAGCCAAAGGTCATGAGTCATAGTTTGAAGATTTCTCAAACTATAGATGAAGATGTACTATCAACTAACACTGAATCAAGAAAAAGTACAAGAATAAATAAACCTAAAATTTTGGTGATGACTTTCATGTTTATTTAGTTGAAGGGTCAAGTAATGGGATTGAATCTCAATATCAATATTGTTTTAATATTGAGAAGGATCCAAGGACATTTAGTGAAGCAATGACATCTAGGGATGTTTCTTTCTAAAAAGAAGCAATCCAAGATAAAATTGATTCCATAATGCAAAATAATACTTGTAAACTAATTGACTTATCTCATGGATGTAAGCCATTGGGAAGTAAGTGGATTTTCAAAAAGAAAACCATGGTGGTTGGTAGCATTGAGAAGTTTAAAGCACGATTGGTTATCCAAGGTTTTAGACAAAATGAAGGCATTACCTTCTTTGATACATATGAACCCGTTGCTATGATTTCTACCATTAGGTTGTTAATAGCACTTGCTGATACACACATTAATCTTGTAACTCACCAAAATGGATGTAAAAACTGCATTATAAGGTTTGGATCAAATACAAATTAAATTAACGTGCTAAACGTGCAAATCATATAGTGTAATTATATATATACAAGTACAAGTAGTGTAATTACACTACATACAAAACAACTACTTTACATTATTACATTACTTGTATATATTATTACACTATTTGATTCGCATGTTTAGTATTGTTTTTTCATTTGCACGTTAACTTTCCCTTATATATATATAGGCAGTTTTCGTTTTCAAGGCTTTGATCACTTCACGTTGAGGTCCAACAATTTATTCCTCAAGATTGTATCATGGTCCCTTATGGTTTTACTTGCTTCAATTGGAGCCTTTTCTTTTGGATATCTTCACAAGTGCCATTAAACACGTAAATCAATCTAACCTAGCAACTATGTTGGCTACACCCTCATCCATTGACGTGCATGGTCATTTCCCTTTATTCCTCTTGGGTGGTCATTGTGGTTCTAGTGGAGCATTGAGATTAATGTTACCACGTCCATCCGAAACACATGTTTTATACTCGTTCAACTTTGATGTCTTCGTAGGGTTTGGAGTGTTATAATTTAAACCATTTCAAGCATTGTTGTCCATTTTGATGAGTGTCTACGAATAGCCCAATTGAAAGTTGAGAAGCTTTGCTTCATTTTCCAATTGGCATTTATCATTGGTCACCTTTATAGTATCGGTTCAATCACCAGGTTTCCAATGATTGAAAAAGTTGTTGTTGCCGTAGATCATGACCTTTTATTTTAATTACCTCAGTCACTTGGAGTTTAGTTGGTGGTGGAAACGATATGGTTGATGGCTAAGTATCTTATGAAATTGATATTAAGTGGATGCCAAAAAGTACTTACATTTTATGCATTATCGATTACTAGATCCTTAACACGTCGACCCAAGCACGCACCAGCGTCTGTTATTCCTTTGAACTCCAAGGTTGGGTGGGAGCGGGATTGGTGTGAGTAATAGTGTTGTTTTATTTTGCGACACTGTTTTAGAGCTCTTAATCAGTGGCGATGACTTGGGTTAAGTTTCGAGTATGAAATCTGTAGCACTGTGAAAATACCCCATCTAGTTTTGGGCCAATAATGTCAAGATTAGAAGTTAAGGGGCTAAAAATGCTAATTCTGAAAGTTAAATGACTGAAAATGAAAATTTTAGGTTTTTAGACCCATCGCGCTACGCGATGGTTCTCTGACTAACTTCATCCCGCTACGCGATAGAGAATCACACAACTCAGGAAAAAGGTAGGCGTCGCGCTACGCGACGAAGAAACTCACTGGTCTCATCGCACTACGCGATGACCAGGTTAAGTAACCCGGGACACGTGGCCAACCACGTGTCAACACGTGGCAGCCTCTGGTAAATTGCGGCGTCGCGCTACGTGACGGCCTTGGGGAAAAGGCCATCGCGCTACGCGATGGTCTACAAAACTCACCTATAAAAGGGCAGCTACGGGTTCAAGCCATTTCATCCCATTTTCACCTTAGTTTTCACATAGTTAACCTTGGTAAACGTGCAAGAGAGTTCCGAGGTGCCGTGGGCTGTTTTTGGGAAGAGACGAGGTGTTGTTACGCTGTTTAACGAGCTGTCGATCATATAAACGAAGAACAAGCCGAACTGTTGTTGATTTCTTTGCTCTTAAGTTTCGTCAAGCCGATTAAGGTAGGATTAAGGTTAAGTTACTTTACTAGTTACTTTAAATACATAAGATATAGCTTAGTTAAAGGTATAGTCGTTAAACTATAATTATTTTCCAAGTAATGTTTTATAAAGCAAAGACGTTGCTTCTACGTGAAGTAATGTTATCAAAACTATTATTTTGACGAGCATGTAGTAACTAGAAGGGAGGTATCATTAGTAGACTCTTCTTGCCTAAGGAAAACAATTCGTACAAATCCCAATCAACCACGTGACCCGTTTGCTTACCTGAAGAAGTTTGCCAACGTGATATCCTTTATTAGGCCAAAACGTGCTATTTCAAAACGTCATATGTAAATTCAAAGTATTTTCATAAAACGACTATAACTATACTAAGGTTAGGTCAGACTTAAGAGTCTGCTGATCAGACCTCGAGTCTGCTGAACTGAATCAGACATTAAGTCTGCCGATCAGACCTTGAGTCTGCTGAACAGAAACAGACTTAAAGTCTGCTGAATAGTATCAACTAGATACTTATGCATGCCTATTATGAATATAGGTTGTTAAGCATACTGAGAAGAGGAGTTTGATATTATCCACTGATATACGAGGTGAACAAGTTAACCTTTTACTGTCTGAACTGATTTTACTCTTGTAATAGACAGGTTGTTTATTACAAAGAGTCTGATAAATGTTTGCATGAGATATAATCTCTAAAATCGTTATAATACAAAATAGATAATAAAAAGCAACTCAGACCGAATACACATGTGTCTGGATCCAAACATAACTGATAATTGGCATACAAAACCAAGTTAGTCATAACCGGTTCTCCAATAGGGTTATATAGCCTAGGGGAAGGTTGTCTCCGAACAGGGGCTATACACTCGGGGAACCTTTGAATTGTGTGTGTAGGGCAGTGGTATAAATCCCGGGAATGGACAGGCATTCCTGCTGAGGTTGTGAAACAGAAAACTATGTTTGTATTTAACGACTGTTATAAATGTTTTATCTAGTCAACGTTTCACCAGCATATAGCTGACGTGTTTTTCCACCCTTGCAGGTAACTAGATGATATACAAGGATTGGAGTCATAGAAGATCGCTCGAGATGGCTCGTTTTTGAATATTACAAATCCTTGTATTATTAATATCACGGTTTTGTAAAACTGAAACTCGGTTGTTTAATTCCCGAGTAATTTTGATAATGTAAATTAATATTTTAAAATTTAAAGACTTCCGCTAAAATAAACCCGCTACTCTGATGTATTTACAAAACAGGTACCAACTGAGTGTCACACTCCTAGGACCTGGATTTGGGTGTGACAAAATCGGCTTGGGTCTCGTGTATGAAATCAAATTGAGAAACGGGTTATGAAATTGGATTGACTTTTTTTGATAATATCACTCACAAAATCTTGTGTTATTTTTTTAGAACGACGACTTTCTTGTATTTAGGTTACCGCACTCTCCAAATTTGGAGAGCCTCAATGTCCCACTCTGGGCAGATTATGTTGTCCTAACCGGGCCCACGCTGGCTTCAGAGTTTGGCTTGGGCGTTTCCCTGGGAAACCATACCGCCGACTGCCACTTGACAATCGTTGTGCCACCACAAGAGCAGAACTCTCTAGCGTAACATACGGTGGGATGAAAACATGGGTGGGCTCAGGATTCGAACTGACAACCTTTGCACAAGACTTAGCTCAAATCCTTCATTGCTAATATCCACTCAAATATAACACAAGTGGTATTCGAACTTGAGTTTCCACTGAAGAACCAAAGCCTCCTACCTAAGCCACAAGGGATAAATACTGTATTAATTAGTTGTAACTATGGAGATATATATGAAAGAAAATGAGTAATTTTGTGGATTCTATTCTATTTAATAAAATGCTAGTTTCTGAATCTAGTTTTGAGGTTTTCCCAGTTTACCCTAGATGCGTTTTAAAACCCATAAAATCTTTAGTTACAAAAGGTTCAATTTTTATTTCAACTAATCAATAACAACTAGTATTAATGGTTCTGAGAAATTGGTCTAGTGGTAAGAGCCCTGTTCTTGTTAAGTGGAGGTGCATGCTCGATTCTCATTTAGGCCAGTTTGAAGGACAAATTAGGGCTTTAATCCCGGGTTCAAACCCGATAGGGGTGAGGGTTTATGAGTTCCACCTGGTTCCCACGCATTAAGGGTATTAAAATAAGAGTGTTTTGATGTTTTTTATTTTTGTAAAAAAAGCAAGGATCATCCGTAGCCGATAAAACCTTAACCGATCAGAATGTATAAATTTATTAATGGTAATAATTGTTAACCTAAAACTCATGACCCACTTAGTAATTACGACTTAGGTTGTGACCAACTTAATTGAATAATGATTGGTGGAAACCAAAGCTAAATGATAATAGGGTTTACATGAGAGAAACTTTTTGATAACTGGTAAAAGAAAATGGCTAGAATGATTTTTTTTTAATTTTTTTAATAGTAAAGAAAGTGGAGTTTTTACAGAGGTTTTCATATAAAATAAATTTTTGAAATTTTCAAAGTGATGGATTTATGCAACTTATCATGTATGTATATTATTATTCGTGTAAAAAACATTAGTTGAATAAGCTATGACCCTCTTTAGATCGTTCTGTAATATTCCAGTGGTTGCCGCAAGGAATGACGTCATAGCTCCTGCAAAAGTAACCAATTCTCCGCAATAAACTGCGGGCACACGCGTAAAGGCATGCTTAGTTCGGTTAAGAACGGCGATGATTCAACCGCTTCGCCTAATGATCGTTAGCCGATAAGAGCGATGAATAAGGGAGGGTATATTTCTCCGACGAGCTCGATGACCACGAAAAAGAGATGAGGGCTTTCCTAAGCCTTGCCGGGAGGTTTCTTTCGGGGAACAAAGGACGAAATAAATGTTATGATATACTTGACTTTCTTTTTCTTCTAAAAGTTGAATAAAATTTTAAGTAAATATTTTAGATCAATAATGTTCAAAAGAATATATCATATCAATAATGTTCAAAAGAATATGTCATAGTTCACTATACATCTAATACTTTGCTTGACTTCTCAATTTGTAGCTGTTCACCATCTGGAATATTATTATTTTTCTTATTAGCAAACCTTTCAACAGTCCTTCTAGCAATTGGCAGCCATAATCTCCTTATTTTTTCTTCATCAACCTTAACTTCACCTTCAAGAAACCTTGGATGCACTGTAATCTCAGACACTGATCTCCTAGGTTCTTCAATCATCCGATGGTGACCAGGATTCCCCTCAACTTCCAAACACAGTTGATGATCAAAACGATTACTTGACATACAAGTAGTCATCTCAGATTTTAAAAAAAGAATATCAGATGAGCTCACATTGCTCCATCTGGTTTTAAACATCACCGGATCATGTTCGTTACAGATCATGATCCGGTGATTAAACTTATGCAGCATTTCTTGATCTTGATCTTGATTGTTTTCAACATTTGTAGCGAATCTTGAAGACCCTTCTCGAGCTATAAATAGCTCGAGATTAGAGGGCTCGGATTCATTAAATCTTAAAGAATTCGTACAAGCAAAAAGCGCAATATCATCCTTTATAACTTTAACCCTACAAAGCGGACAACTCGAGTGGTTTTCGAGCCATTGATCGATACAATCGATGTGAAAAGCATGTTTGCATTTGGGAAGGAGTCTAAGAAGCTCAATGTCTTCAAAAGCAGACAAACAAACCGAACATTCTAACCCGTTTTTCCATCCTTTTAACGTCGAAAACTTGAAATATGGAAGTGATTCAATAACGCTCTTATCGATTCCCGAGAATCTTGATCTTGTTCTAGATAGATTACCAATGTTTTCGTGGTTTACACGACGAGTAGAAGACGATACACGACAACATTTTACATAAATTATCGTTAAAAATGTTAACGAAAACATGATGGAGAGAACTCCGACGACAATCGAGAGACTTGGTTCGAATTTATTAATGGAATTGGATGAATTATTTGAATAGTTTTCATCATTAGCAGAAGAAAATGAGGATTGTGAAAGTGTTGTGTTTGGAGATATGATGAAGAAAGTTAGGAGAAAACCGAGTGATTTTTGCAGTTTCGCAGGAATTCTGATGAACTCCGGCGGGTGAATGATCCGAAAGCTCATGGGTTGGTCAGAGATGATGAAGGCAGGGTTGACATTGGTTGAGTTTTTGGATTCCTTTGAAGGGTTTGCTTTAGGTTTATTTATAGTCTGTTCAATGTTCATGCTCCCTCTTGATATATAATTAATATTTTTATTTCTTAAAAAGAATGTTCAATTTGACATATCATTTGATAATACACTGAATATAGAATATGATTAACAACTTGTTTGGGTAGTTATATTTTCTTTCCATCTTATGTGACATCCAATATGTATAAAGCTAACAATTATGATGAATTATGTATTAAAATCTAATTTTTTAGTGTTAATAATAATAATAATAGTTATTGTTAGTTTAAACCAAATCAATCGTACGTTGTTCAAATTGCCTTCTCTATGTGCTTTGAAAAAAATCTAATATTGGAAACCTTAATGGTAATACAGTTTTTACACAGTTTGAACATAAATAATTAAACGTAATTATTGTTAATGTGGTTATTGCTTAAAGGCAAAAGTCAATAATCATCTAAAAGGACGTTAAGATGAACGACATATTGATATTTAAATTAGTTTGTTTGAGACGAAATTAGATGGAAGTTGTCACATATGAGGAAGTATAAGCCTTGGAGTGATTGGTAAGTAAGAACACGATGCATGGTAACCGGTAAGTATCTTCAATTTTGTTTGACTCCTATTCCCGCATATGTAGAGGCATTCACACAATTTAATTTGATTAACCTAAAACTTGTGCACGCCTGCCACGTGCCAACATAAAAGCGGACGAAAATCCTCTTCTATAGAAAAATAACATATTAAAAAAAAATATGTTGTATTTTTGTGTTTATTTTTCATGCTCTGTTTCTATTATGCATTTTTTATGTTGTCTTTTTTTTTTATGTGTTTCTGAGAAAACAAAATGGGTTGAGAGTTCGGTTTTTAGGAACAAACTTCTAATTCTAATGTTGAGGAATGCCTTGCATTCATTATAAACCTCCTTGCGCATAATACTTTTCATTTGATCCAACGGTGTTGTATGTATATGTGTAGTTTAAAACTCATAAATATTAACTTTTTTTATACTTTCAAGTATAAAATCTCATAAATTGTCTATAAATTAGACATATTTCAATATGGCACACAGAAACATTTATGTACATTTATATTTATGCTATTGTGAGCGCATAGCATTTTTTATATTATGATTCTTGTATATTTTCTACTCATAAACAAATTAAAACCTAATAGTGAGGAAAAGTGGAGGGGCTTATGATTGAGATTGACTTTATTTTTTTATTTTTATTTTTCTAAGTATAAATATACTTTTAATGTCATGTTACCTTGAATTAATATATACACAAACATATTTCACAAAGATTCAGAAGGATAAAACATCTGTCTTTTCTATTAACATATCCCTGGACAGCCTATAGTAGATTGCTTGCTTTTAGTTTTTTATTAATTTCATTACTCTTATGGATTAATTTAAATATTAGTTCGATAAAGTCATACCATATTTCTTTTCTATTTTCAGTTTACAATATTGATTACAAAACTTTGGAATACATATATTTTTTTGAACAGACAAAACTTTCGAATGTTAATTACATAAACTTTATATGTTAATTTATTAAATTTTATGTAAGAATAAATATATGGATTTATATATTTATATATGGTCATCATGGGGTGGGATCAAGTGAAAACTCTTCTTTAAAACTTCTAAAAAATTATTTTTAAATTTTTTTTTAAATTTTTTTTTGAAGTTTCTTTTTTTTTTTCCATTATTTTTATATGTTTTTATTGGTTCCAAAAAAAAAAAACAAAAAAAACCTAAAACTTGTCGGTAACCTCGTCGGTGTAGTGCATATGTGTAATAGTGTGCGTTGCATATACGCAAAAGTGTTGTATTGCATAGAATACAACACTATTGCACATATTTGATACAACACTATAGTATATACGCAATATAAGACTAATACGTACATCGAATACATATTAGTACGTATGTGTAATACAACATTAACGTACATGTGCACTACATCGACTTTTATTATTATTATTATTATTATTATTATTATTTTTACATATAATACAACACTATTACACATATACAATACACAAATATTGAATATATGCAATTAAACACTATTGAACTTAAAAATACATAGTAATACACATGTGTAATACAATGGTATCGCACAATAATACGTATGTGCATTACAGCGGGTTTTTTTTTAATTTTTGTTATTTTTTTATTTTTTTGGAGTGAAGAGTAAGAAAATATAAGAATAATAGCAAAAACAGAATTTGAAAATATTTTTAATTAAAAATAATTTTTAGGAGTTTTTAAAAATTCTCTTTAAATATGAGTTTTCTCTTGATCTCTCTCTGGTCATCATTATCATTTATATAATAATAGATCAAAATAATTAAATTATACCTTATTATTATATTAGCTAAGTATGGTATCCTAACTTGCTAATCAAGGGTTCCTATCGAATGTACATAAATATATGTAGAGATTATTAACCTCATAACATAACCCTGAACACACATAACAAATTCGTGACTTTCTCTCCCCATAATTTCGGTTTCATCAAAGAACCCTAATCACTATCACTAATATACATCCTAAAGGAGAACTCGACCAAACTGACAATCATGTCGTCTGGATCATTCTCATTAGTCATGGCTACTCTCTCTACTGTAGCAGCCTAGCATGTATGCTTTAGTTATAGATTTATCATAATATTCATGTTTTAGGTAACAAGTGTTATCAGAGTGATGCTGATTAATCAGTTTCTTCATGTTTTCTCTAAATCTGGATCTAAACAGGAAGACATAAACTAAAATTTGATAAACCCTAATTCTGCCTTTTATTATCATTATTTTGAACGTATTGAAATATGGTTTTATTTAAACTTTTTAAAAATATTATAGCCGATCTCACATTAAAAACCTGTTAAAAATTTTGGTTTTTTCAGTGATGTTCTTCATGTTCATCATGGGTTTATTTTTTTGAAAATAATACATATTTTTGTTAAAATTTGGATTATGATTGTGTTTTCCTAAAATAATGGATAAATAAATCTCCAAAGATTTTTATGAAATTTGAATAATTATAAAGGATATAACTTTCGAAATTAAACAAATATTTGAGATAAAATTAATCCCTAGAATTTGAAGCATAATATTATTATCTTAAATAATTTTGAATTTTAATGCTTCCAAAATCTCACAAAACTGAGATTCATCAAAACCGAAAACCCAATAAAAACCGAAAACTCAAATAACGAGAACTTATATTTTCTGAAAACCAAGTTTTCCGAAAACTCTTAAATCGCGTTGGCCCCCGCAACCCCCAGCAAACTCACTGCGGAGTTTGATCCACACTAATAGTTGGTTTGCTATTAATTAATTAATTAATGTTTTGTAAACCACTTAAAATTACTACTAATAATTATTTTTGCAAAAAAAAAAAAAATATAAAAGTTTAACTTGAATGAATTTTTGATGTACACCTCTGTACAAAGATGATGTGTTACATTTAACCTATCATTCAATTCTAAATATAAGCTTGGTTAGTTTAGTTTAACATGATTTAAATGCATCACTTCTGCCCGAAGGTGATGTGTTATAATTGTTTTACACATATACTTAAATAAATTTAATTCTGTCTAAAGGTGATTTAATTTTTTATTTAAATAGAACTTTTAATTAAAGTAGTCTATTAGTTTTATGTTAATAATAGACATATCACATTTCAATAAAATATAATAACACTCACATTAATGATCCTTCATTAATCTTATGAACATATTTTAATCTGCCTTACTTTAATATCCCATTACATTACTCAATATAATTTTTTTTCTAGAACTTACAATCTCATTCAAACCATCCATTCTAATCTCAAACCCAATATGTTTTTCCTTCATAAAGAGTTTCATTAACTTTTAGCTCTTAGGGGGTGTTTGGTAGAGGGAATTGAGGAGTGAGAAATGGAATTGGAAAGAATTCTCTTGTTTGTTTATAAAAGAAAGAGGTGAGAAATGGAAATAAACCATTTCCATTTCTCTGATTTTGTTTCTCTACAAAAAGCGGAGAATTGGATTTCTCGACCTTCATTTCTCCCATTAAGGAACACACACACAGCCTGAAAGCAACGACGGGAAAACTGCAATACACTAATCGCCGGTATGTAATTTTTTCTTTCTTTCGTACTTCTTATCATTATCACTCACTTTTGCCTTTTGTTTGCCCTAATATCTTCGCTATACATAAAAACCCTTTCTTTGTCTTATCAATTAGGGCACCAGCACAAAATTAATAACTTTATGTGATTCCAGTTTCCAAATTCAATGTCACAGCGTTTAATTTGACCGAAATCGATGCTGCAAATCATATTATTATTTTCAATTTTACGAATGCGTCCTCTAATTAGAGAACTAGGGTTTGCTACAATTCTTGAAATAAATAGTAATTGCAGTAGATGTATTGTTTGTAAATTGATTGATTGTATCAATTGGTCGATTTCGAAGGGGGTATAATATAACTATAATCACAGACCCTCAAATGTTTCTCTTTAATGGAGCAAAAAGTTATAATTTTTGTAGGTCATTGCCTTAAATTGATAACATAATTATCCTTTTCTTAATGGCCGAGGCTCGTTAACTTTTTGTCAGTTGAAGATTAGAAGTACATTTAGTTGCATTATAGCCGATTATAGTTATATCAGGTTTTTAAAGGTTTTTGTAATTATGCTTAATACAAAATAGTGAGTTTTGGATACCACTTGGATTAATCTTAGGGACCGAGTTTCGATGATTCGATCTTATTTTGTTATTAGTTCAATGCATCATCTACAATCTGTATGTGCTGATTATTCTGTTTTAAGTGTAATGAAATATTCTTGATTGTGGATGCTTAAGTGTATTTGTATTTACATGCACCGTTGCCATTCTGTACTTCAATTCCACTGTTACTACACCCTGTGCTTGCTCTAAACCTAGTGCATTGGTTATGTTTTGTTTTCAAACCTGTTTTATTTATGCAATTTTCATGCATTGATGATCTTCAATGTGTGTGTTTTGCATCTCATGTCCGGTCTATTGGAGTCTGTAGGAAGTTACAGTCTTACAGATGTCTGTTTTAGAGCTTGGATGCTATGCAGGCTTAGAATCTATTTTGGTCTGGCTATTTAAGTTAATAGATACTTAAACTCTGAAAGATTTTTGACTTCTTGTAACCATTCTGTTTTGCTTTTACTTTTCTCATTCTTGTTAAAACGCTTATGTTAAGCTCGTCTAAACTAGGGAGAATTATGTGTATTTGAGAAATTGTCTGTTGTATTCTTTCTTGCTTACTGAAATATGCTAGTAACTTGGTGTATATACAATGCAGATATCGGATATCAGTTTCACGCGTCCCGTGAACCAGCCAATTAGAGGAGCATTAGGGGAAATGGCCATTTATTTATAGGAAGTAATAGAGAGGGCAGAAGCTAGCAATGAATGCTTTGTTGTCAAGTGACCCAATGCATTTTGGTATGTACGATGGCGGGCCATACATGCATTCTGATGATAAATTGGAAGAACATGGTGGTCGGTGGTACTTTTCACGAAAAGAAATTGAAGAAAACTCACCATCTAGACCAGATGGCATTGATTTGAAGAAGGAAACGTATCTACGCAAATCATATTGCAGGTTCTTGCAAGACTTGGGTATGAGGCTCAAAGTGTAAGCTTCTTTATTCTTAGTTTTGTTCTCTCAAGTTATTATTCTTATTCATGTGCTTTTCTTTATTTGTTGGTAATCAATGAAAAATGCAATTTAGTGCTATAGGGTATTTCTCTTAAAAAGTTGAGTTGAAGTAAAATGTCAACTTTGAGATTGAATTGGTCAAATGATAGTGTGGTAGCCTAAAAATAGTCAGTGATGTGTTATATAAGTTTTAACATTGACATAAACGTTACACCAAATATAGGGATCTAAATGGGTTTGAGACTTTGAGTTAGCTTTGATTCAAATGAAACCTATCTCACAAAAGACTTTTTTGCACAGGTTGGCATGAAAGTGAAAAAATAATGAGATAGCCAATGACATCCAAGTAGTACAGGAGAGGAAATCCTTTGGTCGATAGGGACTCTTTTAGCATGCAAAAAAAGCATTAGCATGGGTTATAAACTCTTCTGGTGTTTACTTGAAATTCATTGTGTAACAACTGATATTGTGAGTTATGATAAAAACGGTTCAAAGCAGCTCATTTGATTGGTAAAGATGTGGATCCAGGACGTTCTTTTCTTGCGTTGACAATAGAATAGAAAATTGAGATGGTCGAGTTGTATACCGATGGTTCAATGGGATAGTTGTGTATGGTTGAAGTATGTTTTGTATGTGAATTGGTTTTAACTATGGTTGATGTTTTTTGCTTAAAAACTATGTTTTGTATGTGAATTGGTTTGATCAATGCATATTTTGGTTGGAATTTATGCATCTTTTTATATGTTTTTTATTTTTTAATAAATATTTGTTATGAAAAAAATACTTGTGCTAATGATAAAGTTGATATAATTCTCTGTTTATTTTCTATGTACCAAACAAGAGAAATGATTCTCAGCTATATTTCTCTACTGAAATCTCTGTACTACCAAACAGAACAGTCAATTCTCATTCTCCAGACCAATTCCCTTTCTCTGCAATTCCATTTCTCTATTCCATTTCTCTACAATTCCATTCTCTGTACCAAACACCCCCTTATTGTTTTTTTATTAACCCTCAAGACATGACCATCCCGTTGCTCCTAATAATAGTAATAAAAAAGAAACCTAGAGCATGACAAATGGGATGAGTCAAACATAATGTCTCTTATGATAATCAATAAACTCATGCCATCAAATAGAGTTATTCTAGATTTAGTTTTTCCTAAAACTAATCTAATATTTATAAAATAATCAAAATAACTCCTAAGATGCATGTATTCCTTTTAAATTATAACTATAAGGTTAAACAGTATCCTTGAATACATCATAATGTGCAATACCATGACTCATAAAATTTAGGGCTTACATATGGAAATTAATACACTTTCCCATCATTACATACTAAACAATCCACTAGTACAGTTTGATGCCTTAGGAATCAACTATAACACTCAGAAGCATCAAAGGAAAATGAGTGTGTTGATCAACAACATTTGTACAAGAAAAAAATGTTTGGTACTGAAAAATAAGATGTTATTCAACTCACTATCACTAAAACCTAAAAGACGATAATTCTAAGGTTTTTACACAAAATACAAGTATTACTTGTAGCTTTAAGTTTTCTAAAGAAAAGCCTCACTACAAATGTATGTCATTATACTAGGCGTAAGCAACGAGACTATCCATAATTTAAAAGAACTGTTGGCTAAAATCAGTAGTCACATATTCATTTTATTTAAGTTTTCTAATCCTAATATTCCAATTAACACATGAGAGGTTGTGTCACACCCCCAATTTAGGGCCTAGGAGTGTGACTGCTAGTTGGTACCTGTTTTGTAAATATATTAGAGTTTAAAGTTGTAAAGCGAAAGACTTGATTAAAATAATATCATATTCCAAAAGACTTCAGTATGATTAATGGGGGTCTTGAGCTGGTGTTCAATTCAATAACTGTATTTCTCTACTTCAATTTGAGTTTAAAGCTAAGATGATTGTTAAAATCTGCAGACTAATCTAATACTCATAATAAATGATTATTCGAACAAATAAGAGAATGTAAGAATAAATATATGGACATCATTATCATTTATAAATTCATTATTCAATAGATACTTGTCCAAATAGCCCTTATTTTTCGGCCTTTTTCGGCCCACATTACTAGTTGGCGGGTTGTTCGGAGACTATCAAACTATCTTTTATCCTTTTGTAATTTTCTTTTTCTTCAAAATTTATAATATTTTGCTAGGTCTCGTCTTCTTTACCTAAATAAAAAAAATCTGTAATATTTAATAACTAAAAGTTAAGGCTATAATTATAAGGTTTCTGTTTTTCTTCGTTTCTTTTTCATTTTTTTTAAAAGGCCAATACTATAATTGAAAAAAAGAGACAACTTAGAAGAAGCAAGAAAACCAAAAGCATAAGAAATTAAACTGTAGACGAAAATTTACAAAATTAAACTTGCATCACTTCTCTCACTTAGCTCGATCCTTTGTTTCCATGCTTGAACTATAAGAACAAAGTAGCTTTGATGTCATAAACCTACAGCTTTGCTTTAATTATAAGTGTTTTTGGATTTGAGTCTTTCTTATTGTTCTATATTTTAAGACCACTGTATATGATTATTTTTAGTAAAATAATCACAATTATACAGTCAACTGCAATAATGAAAACGCGTGATCAATATTTTAAATAAGGGTTAGTATGAGTCTGTCTTAAGTTATTAATCTCTTATTAGTTCATATTGATTAAACCCATTCAAGATTTCATTTTATTTGACCCTTTAAGCAAATGTGTCTAAGTTAGCAGGGGTATACGTGGTGCGGTTCAGTGTGGTTTTCGGCTAAATCCAAACCAAAAACCAAAACTTCGGTTTTTGGAGATTTTGAAACCATTCGGTTTCGGTTTTTCGGTTTTCGTGTTGGTTTCGGTTTTTGTCATTTAAGCTTGAAAATTTTAGGCCGAACAAAAGGTTGGCAAAAAAAAATAATGAATTTAGTTATAAATAATTTTGTTAATTTTAAAATAATAGACTATTATACATTTAACCAAAAATATTTGAGTTACATGTTTATTAAATTCTTATAAATCACTTAATATAAAATATTAAAACAAAAATTTAGTAATTTGGTTCGGTTCAGTTTTTATTTCATGCAAAACCAAAACCGAACGTTAGTTGTTTAAACTCAATAAGCCCATTGAAAAATTTAATTGTTTAAATCGAATAAAAAAAAGCCTTTTAGTTAAGGCCCGAATTTTTCTTGCCTTAGCCCAAAAGAATTTATCTATTCTCGGAAACGGACTTGATCTCATGACACACATTGTGACACTTAGTCACCACTTGAAACTTATTACTGAACGGAATAGCAATATAACACTCTATTTAGTAGACTCGATGAAACTTGTGTTTTAAGTAAAAGATACAATTATGAAGTTAGTCTATTAACATTTCTTTAAAGTAATAATATTGGGTACTAATTAGGTTAAAAGTTGCAGGTATATGTACTAACTTTAACTTCCGTTAAAAGTCAACAAAATTTGCGTTAACTCGCCGTCGTAAAGCTTGGGTTTACCAATGCGCATGCTTCAATGCTCGGATTTTAATAACGCCCGACTTTGACCGACCGAATAAACATTGTTTTAAATATTTTAATTTTTTTGTATGTTAATCTTTTTATATGTTAATTCAACAAATTTATATTTTAGGGTGTATTAAGGAACCTTAATTAACGTAACCAATACCCACCGAATATGCGCGTCAACTCGTGCTGCAACACAATTCCCGGTTTTACCATCCGAATAAATATCATTTTATATATGTTAATTTTAAATATAATACGCTATTGGTTCCTGACGTTTATCTAAAGTAACAAGATTGGGTACTAAGGTTTAAAAGTTACATATATAGGAACTAAGGTTTTAATTTTGGGTATTTGAGTTACATGTTTATTAAAGTCTTATAAATTACTTAATATAAAATATTAAAAAAACAAAAATTTAGTAATTCGGTTTGGTTTGGTTTTTCTTTCATGCAAAACCAAAACCGAACGTTTGTTCAGTTTTTACAAAAACATAAAACTAAACCGTTGGTTTTTGTTTCGGTTCGGTTTTTTTGGTTTGGATTTTTTGGTTTTTCAGGTTTTGGATCGGCTTTTCGGTTACTCATTGTAATTGAATTTTTTATTTATTTTATGTTTGTAAAATAATAAATCATGTAAATCATAAGAATTAATCTGGACACTGGTTGTGCAAATCAACACCCATAAAGTCAATTATAATGGTGAAAGCTCTTAATTAATAATTTTGAACATGGATTTGGTAATAGTAGGTAGATGTCATTATCTCAATTTCAAACTCGAACCTATTGTCTCCAACTTATTATAAAGGTTTTCCAAACGATTAATCTTTTATCAGTTCATACAAATTTCCGCCAAACAAAAAAGATTTCATTTCATTTGATCCTTCAAGTAATTATGGCTTCTTCGTCAACGTTCACTTCCGCATCATTTGTTCAAAAGAGCTACAAGTATGATGTCTTTTTAAGTTTTAGGGGTGAGGACACACGTAAGAACTTTGTTGATCACCTGTACCATGCTCTTCGGCAGAAAAGCATCATAACTTACAAAGATGATGAAAACATTGAAAAGGGGGAAAGAATCGGGGATCAGCTCATCAGATCCATTGAAGAGTCGAGATTTTACATAATTGTTTTCTCCAAGAACTATGCATCTTCATCATGGTGCTTAGACGAGCTCGTAAAGATCATAGAATGTTAGAAGACGATGGAGCAGACTGCTTTCCCCATCTTCTATGATGTGGAACCCACGGAAGTCCGTCACCAAAGTGGGGCAGTTGGAGAAGCTTTTGCAAAAGTTGTAGAGAAAGAGGATGCTTGGAGATGGAGAGATGCGCTGAATGGAGCAGCCAATTTGGCTGGATGGGAGTTAAAAAACACTTTTGATGGGTAATTTCTTCATAGGATTTTTATTATCAAATTCTAACTCAAATCTTAAACTTTAAACATGAGTGTATCACTAAAATGTTACTTCATATATGAACTTATGTAGTGGCAGATGCATCAATTTTTTGCTTATCAGGCAAAATAATGGTGGTGTAAAATTGATTCGACTTAAAAATAGGTTGATTAAAGAACAAAAAATGATGATAAAAATACGATTAACGTTCAATATTCACTACAAAAGGATCACTAGTTCAGAAATACTTCTATCATGATGATTAATGAATATTAGAATTTTAATTACCTAGCTATAAATCCTAAGATTGTTGGATTCCCATTCGGTTGGCCCGCTTTGAGGATAACAATGCTTCCACCATTCTCAAAAAGAATACTATTAACTTTGAGAAAAACAAGATTTTACTTGCTAGTTTACATTTCCAACTTAAGTATGCCCCCCCCCCCCTCTTTACAAGGTGGATCCGTTGACGATTGTATGTTGTACATTTGAAATTAACTGTTCATGTGGGACATTGACTAATGTGACTGAATCTACTTTAACACATAGGCATGAAGCGAAGTTCATCCAAAAAATTATTCAAGACATTTCACTAAAGCTACGTTTCATAAATCTGGGAGTTAATGAGAAGTTAGTAGGCATGGATACCCGGGTAAAGATTCTGATTTCATCTTTAGCAACAGGTTTTGATGATGTGCGCATGATAGGTATCAAAGGTATAGGAGGTGGTGGGAAGACCACTTTGGCGAGAGCTGTTTTTGATCATACATCCAATTGGTTTGAAGGTAAAAGCTTTGTTGAGAATGTTAGAGAAGTTTCAAAAGGCCTTGGTTTGAAGGAATTGCAAAAACAGATCCTTTCCACCGTGTTAAATGATCAAAGCATAGTTGTAGCAAGTGTTTTTGATGGGAAAAATATGATGAAGAAGATGATGTGTAGTCGAAAGGCTCTTGTTGTTCTAGATGATGTGGATGATACTAAGCAACTTGAGGCGTTAGCCGGTGAGCTTACGTGGTTTAAGCCAGGAAGTAGAATCATCATCACAACAAGAGATGAACAAGTGCTTGTAGCACACCAAGTGAACTTTATTCATGATGTCAATTTATTATCAAATGAGGAAGCAATTTGCCTCTTTAGTAGGTATGCATTTGGGAGAGATAATCCAATTCCAGGATATGAATATTTATCATTAAAAGTTGTACAATATGCTGCTGGTCTTCCCTTAACAATCAAAGTTTTGGGTTCACATCTTTGTGGTAGAAGTGAGCATGAATGGGTAGACGCCATAGAAAGACTAAAAACAATTCCGTTGGATAAAACTTTGAAAAGATTGGAACTTAGTTATAATGGTCTAGAGAATGATCAAAAAGAAATATTCCTAGACGTTGTATGCATACTTAAAGGTGAACAGAAAGAAGACGCAATCAGAATGCTTGAAAGCTATGGATTTAATGCTCAAATTGGTTTAAGAGTTCTTGAGCAGAAATCTTTAATAACCTTCTATGATCATGACATGCTTGTCTTATATGACTGCTTGGGCTTCCATGACCATATAGAAGAAATGGGCAGGAATATTGTTCGGCGTTTGCACCCTAATGAGCCTAGCAAACATAGTCGATTATGGATTAAAGAGGAAATTGAAGATATATTGGTTAATGAATCAGTAAGTTACAACTGTATATAAATGGTGGAGAACTAGAACATTTTAACTCTTTACAATTTAAAGATTAGCTTTTGTTTGCAGGGTACTGAAGAAACAAAATGTATAAAACTGATCAATACAGATCTTCTTCAACCAACAATTATTATGAAAGGTCTTAGAAATATGAAGGAACTGAGATTTCTTTATGTGAGTATTGGATTCAAATATTGGGAAGTTGATGAAGTTAGCCAATACCTACCGGATTCTTTATGTTCTGTATATTGGGATCGATACCCTTTCCAATCATTACCTAAAACATTTCAAGCAAAAAAGCTTGTTAACCTTGAAATGCCTTGGAGCAATATGTCTCAACTCTGGGAAGGGGGAGAAAGAAAGGTAAAATAATGGTTGTTTGATTATTTTCAAGATGCTTTACTATGCTATAATTTTGTTGTTACATTGATATTCATTTTTCTTAGTTCTTATGATAGGTTCTTAATAAGCTCCGACACCTTAAACTCGAAGCGTCAAAGTTGAGAACATTTGACCTTGGAATGACCCCTCATCTCGAAACATTAGATCTCTCAAGATGTTATAATTTTGTAGAACTCTACATGCCCGTTGAATGTCCCAAGCTCAAAGTCCTCAATCTTAGTGGTTCAAAGGTGAGTAACCTTAACCTCGGGATGACTCCACATCTAGAGGAGTTATATATTCAGCGATGCCGTTATCTTCAAGAAATTCGTGCTCCTTTGAAATGTCTAGAAAAGCTTGTTCGTTTAAATTTTGGAAATTCCTTGAGGTTCTTATCTTTTATAGTTGACAAATTAAGCGTATTACCTGGTCATGATTCATTAGGAAAGTTAAAAATGATAGCAGAGTCCGTAGATATATGTCCACTGCATCCCAATAGTAACATGCCAAAGTTTCAGTTTACATGTGAATATGTTGAACCTCTATTCTCATGGAGTGGAAATATTGAAAAACTTCTTTCTTTTGGTCTATGTGCTTGCACAAACCTTGAAGCTCTTGCTGCAACTATCTGTAGTTTACAATGTTTAAAAAAGCTTTCACTTGAAGGCAATATTCCGGAGGTGCCTAAGCATCTAGGCCAGATACAAAGTCTAAAGGAGCTATCCTTGTGGATGGAAGAGATTAAGCATCTTCCAGATAGCATTTGTAAGTTGAAACACCTGAAATCTCTTGATCTTACATCTTGTTTGCAACTGAAGCAACTACCTAAGGATTTTGGCAAATTAGAGAGTTTAGAGGTGTTAGACCTAAGGGATTGTAGATCCTTAAGAGATATCCCTAATAGTATCTGTAAGATGAAACATTTAAAACATTTAGATCTCTATAGGTGTTATAAAGTAGAGAAATTGCCTGAGGAACTCGGATGTTTAGAGCGTTTAGAGAAGTTAAACTTAAGGGAGTGTGGTTCCTTACGAGATATCCCGGACAGTATCTGTAAGATGAAAAGTTTAGAACATTTAAATCTATGTGGGTGTCATCAAGTTGAGAAATTGCCAGAAAAACTTGGAAGTTTGCTATGCTTGAAAAGGTTAAATATAAAAGGTGCGAGCGTAAATCATCTTCCGCAGAGCATTTATCAACTAAAAGGTCTGCACATTTTTCGATCATATGGTTTTACGCATTTTACAGAAATCGTAGGTTCAGAAAGCAGAGAGATCGAGAGCACAGAATTCGAAGACTCCGAAATCAGTGATTTGGAATTAGAAGATATTCAAAGTCCACTTAGAGAAATTAAAATAACTGAATTCGAAGACTCTGAAACCAGTGATTTGGAATTAGAAGATATTCAAAGTTCGTCCTTTGAATATAGATTGTAACAGGGACTTGCTAATGTTGGTAATATTACATCCATTTGAAACTTATTATTGTTTTTACAGCCAAAAATTCTGGAGCCTTATTTGAGTTAATAGCTTTGACTTTGAAGTGGTGTTCTCTTTAACCAGTTGGTTTGTTTGGATTATTTGTAGTGCATTACATTTTAAACATTTACTTACTCATCTAGAAATTCTGATAATATCAATCAAGCATTCAATAAGGATGAGAAGTCAGTAGTGATATTACCTGTAAAGTAGTTTAGTGCTATTAATTATAGTTAGGCTAAACAAATTGCCTATAACCGAAGGTAGACTGCCATAGACATAATTCCCACGGAGCCCCATGTAATCCATGTTTAGCTTCATGTTGTATTTGGATTGACCGATATAGTTGAATGAGTTGTGTTCGGGTTGACCAGTTCAACCTCTTTAGTTAAATAGGTTAACCAACAACTTATTTAAAAAACCTTGTTGTATATGAGTTTACTTGTTTAACTAAACAAGTCTTGAAGCGGATGACTATTCAGCTTGTTTAGTTAAACATGTTGACAATTAACCCATTTAAATTTCTGGTTTTGGGTTGGTCTTTCGAGTTTGAGATTTTTATATATTTCAAAACACGAAACCTGACCCGAATCGGTTAAGGTTTTATTGGGCTGGGTTAGTCGGTTTTCGAGTATTTGACCGAGTAAATTACAAAAAAAAAAAAGTAAAATACTAAAAGTTACAACAATATAACTAGCTTCACTTGTAAACGTAAATAAGCATATAATAAACCGACAAGAAAAATTAAAAAAAGTTCAATGATAAAAAAATAAAAAAAAAAAAGGTTCAAGATAAACGTTCTCAGTGTTCACGTCTGATTTTTTGTTTGTTCCTCCATTTCTAATGCTATATTACAAAAATAATCAAACAAAATAAGTGTTAGAACTGTTAAATATAACATGAACAAACATTTAAAATAATATAAAATATCTTTATTAATTTCGGGTTTTTTCTGGTTGACGGTTGGCCTGGAAGACAATATTTAGAACCAAGAACCGACCCAAATTACTGCAGTTTGGGTTAGAACAGGTACGGCTTCTGGTTTTTCTCGGGTCAGGTTTTGGTTAAAGGAGACAGACCTAGCTAATGTAAAACACTATCTATATACACAATTTTGATCCAAGTTACCTTTAGGTTCACATAACATAAATCTATGTTTCTTAAATTTCTGTAAACTTCGCAGCTTACGCCTTCTGAGATATGAGGTTTAGCTTACTTGAATCACATATTTTACAGGCATGCTGTTCGTTTGTAGTTTTAAGGCCCGACAAGTTTTTGAGGCCGTATTCACAAAATCACAATTTTGTGCACTCCAACTCTTCGATAATATGTCATCCAATAGTAATTTCATTTATAACCTGATAAAGTGTTGTGTATGCTCATGTTTTATGTGTTATTAATCAAGCTGTACATATTAAACTTCCTGTAAAAAATATATTGCAGTAGTGAACAAATTTTTTTTTAGCTGAAGAGAGTTTTGATAGTGCAGTTAATTTTGTGGCATGTAATCAACAGCAGCAACAACAACAACAACAACAACAACCACCATACCCAGTAATCAGTGAATGATTATTCGTTTGTATCTGATGCAGTGCCGGCTTTGAAGGGGGAGGGCAACCGCTCTTTGCCCGATCTCACTGGTGGCCGAAAATGTTCAAAAAAATTGTATATTATATTTTTTTATGAAAAAAAAATGTATTTTTAATCTTAAAAGTTAAAATCCAATTCATTTGACACATTTTTATAAACAAAATTTTTTCACAGCCCAAATCATATCCCAATAAGCCAATTGAAAATTTTAATTGTTTGAACCGAATAAAAAAAATGATTTTACTTAAGGCCCGAATTTTTCGCTTTCAACACAAATTTTTTTTAACAATTATTAGAGAAGGCGGTGATGTCATGACACACATTGTGACAAGAATGCTTACACTGTAGTTAATTCATAGACAAAATTAACCAATTGCATGACATTAGTTACCTCAGGACGTTAGGCTGCCTTAATAGGATGTGTTTTGGGGGATTTCCCGAGACTATCTACAATGCTTACATAACTTGCATGCTCTTAGGTCCAAGCTCTTCTACAAGGACCTTGGTTTTTGTATAGAGGCAGACCCAAATTAAGTTAAAGAAAATGTTTTATTTAAATGTTATGTAAGTGATGAAGTGGAAAATAAAATGGTAAGGATATTATATGGTTCCCGGTAAGGAAAACCATATTTTGGATGAATATTAGAATGAGGTGACCGTAATAAGTCAGTAAATAGCTTCTAGAAGAGGAGGTTGGGGGTGGTTATCATTGCCTCCGTTTTCACCTCCAGGGTGGTTTGGATTTGCAGTTTCATTCACTTAAAAACCGGCAGATATATACGCCCTTTACACACAGAGAAGGGAAGAGTTAGAGAGGAGAGACGGAGGGAGATAAAGTCGATCGACCACAAGAGTTGTTTCTTACATTTCAATCGCTTTGTTTCACCAGGTATATTTTCTCCGTTATGTTTCTAAGATTTTAGGGTTCTTCAACGCAATTTCTAACCTCTGAATGGCAAGCTTCGTAGGTAGCTCCAACTCTGACTAATCATCAGCAGCTTGGGATATCGGCCAAGGTTCTAGGGTTCATATTTGGAATGAAAACAGTGGACAATGATGTGCGAGAGCGAGTTTCTTGGTGAACAGTTTATACTCTTGAAGAGGTAGGTCCTAGCAGAGCCCAGTTGGACCCGCAAGACTCACCTTAAACAGGGACGTCTGCGCAGAGACCAACTGGATCCGCAGGACCAACCATGCTCAGAGACGTGACGTCCTTACGCGCAGTACGCAAGCTGGTCCCGCAGGAAATGCCTCCCAATGGTGAAGGACTCCGCCTGTCCCCGCAGCCTCGGATACAAGCCATTAGGGAAGGCCACCCGCGCAGCATGGCTACACGCACAAGGCACTTAGCTCTCGATCATTCAGTGTCACCTGAAGGAATGAGCCAAGCCGGGAGCAATCCCGCACAGAGGCGGGAGGGGGAATACTCCCGCCCAAATAAGCCAGTCCGTATACTGAAGGATCTTTTACTGTACCTGACGAGGTATGGGCGAAAGATCTGATCAGAGATACGACAGCTCACTGATACAGTATGGCGAGCAGCATGCTCCTGTACTGTATCACTATTAGCCGCTGCCTACTCACCAACTACTGCCATACCACGTGCGTAGCCGTCAGTTGGTGGAACAGGAATAGTATACAGCAGGCCTGGTCACTATCAGCCGCTACCTACCCACCAACTACCAGCAGGGCACGTGCGTAGGCTACTGTTGATGAACAGGAACACTGTAGCAGCCGGCCATACCTCCTTGGAAACCTACCTTCGGCTATAAATACCCCAAATGGTATGACCATCTCATCTTATCATATCTTATTACATTATCATCATATTATACCTGATATCTGTTCTAGCAATCTCTTAATATACTTTTATATTTAAAGAGCAATCTAGTCTGATTCTCACGCCGGAGGGTGGTCACAAGGAGGAACCCCCCCTTCTCAGTGACGAGCTCACGGTGTCTGTTTTGCAGGTTATCAGAAGACCATCTTCCAAGGGTCTAACCCCTCGTGGGAAACATCTCTCCAACCCCCAGGTTACCAGTAATCTGTCCGGGGTCCGGTTAGTGTTTCTTCATTGGCGCCATCCGTGCATAAAGCTAGAACTTTATTTTTCTCCAGTTTTTTCAAACTTCTACAAAGATGGTTAGAGAAATTCCGGTAACCACAACCCCAGCTACTAGGGGGAATACCGGCAACACAGTTTTTACGAACACTACCCCGGCTACCGAAGCCGGGGCAAGTGAAGTAAATTTTACGAACACTACCCCACTTATCAAAGCTGGGGCAAGTGCAGTAAATGATCGCCTACTGGGATCCACCGATACCCAGTTTGAGAAACGAAGACTCCCCCGCCAGACTCTCGATGAAGTTAAGGCATGGGCGGAGGCACGACAAAAGGAATTCCAGGCTGAGTTGGACGAACGCTTGCGTTCCGTGCAACAGGCCGACGAATTCGAGTACTGGGAGGATGACTCGGAGGAATCCGACTCCGACGCGAACCCTCGCCATAGGGCAAAAGGGAAGCGTAAGGAAACGGAATCCCAACCGAAAAGGCATTTTGGACAAGCCTTCAAACCAAAAAGCACAGGTGGAAGTCCACGAGACTTCTCCAAAACGTTCAGACCAAACGTTGCAAATGCAGGAATGTCCAAGTTTGCAAGGGACATTGCGGAAGCAATCGCCCCAAAGAGTGCCAAACAAATGCCTAACATAGGCACATATGACGGTTTATCTGATCCAGACGATCATTTGAACAGGTTCATAGCAGGGGCAACCGTCAGCAATTGGACGGAACCCACGTGGTGCTACATGTTCCAAATGACGCTTGTTGGGGCTGCTAGAGCTTGGTTTGATCGTCTACCGGTCAACCACATCTACGACTGGGCAGACTTCCAACAGAAGTTTAGCCAACACTTCAGCCAGCAACGGAAGTATACCGAGGAGCAATGGACAATCCTCAAATGCATACGAGAGGAAGATGAATCTCTGCCAAACTTCATCACTCGCTTCAACTCAAAGAAGCTAAGTTTGGGCAATATCAGCGAAGATCTTGTTCGCGCTGCCTTCATCCAGGGCGCACATGACCCAGAGCTCATCCGCACCCTAACGGGTAAAGATGGCATGCCATCCACATGGGATGGCATCATGACAGCAGCAAAACGCTATGCGGAAACAGAGAAGCAACTGGGTAGAGATCTCCCACAGAGCACAAACCTCTACACTCAGAAGACGAGAGAAGACAACGTCCTCACCGCCAGACTAAATAAAAAGCGAAAGCTAGGCATTTGGCAGTCAAGGATAAACTTTGACACCTCATCCGGCTTGCAACATCGAGTGGGCGGAAGGGATAATATACGGTCGCACCGGAACTCCAGATGGACGCCACTCACCAAAAGCGTCACTGAGATATTCGCCACTGAAGAGCTCCCATGGCCAAAGCCTCCAATAATCCGACATCGTCACGATGCTGATCGGAGCAAATACTGTGACTTCCACAAGACAAAAGGCCACAACACTGAAGAATGCATAGACGTAAAGGACATGGTCGAAGCATTTATCAGAGATGGGACGCTCGCGCACCTCGTGGCACAATAAAGGCTGAGCAGGCGGGTGCGTATAGAACCTCAGCTGGGGAAGACGAATCAATTCCAGCTTCAAAATCGAGACTACATGCTGCGTAAAGAACGAGATCCCGAACCAGGTGCGTATCGGCTCGATGGCGCTCCCATCCCAACATGGAAGGGAGCTCATTTACACAGTTTGCATGTAAATCAATTCCAATTTGTAAAGGAAAGGCCAAGAGCCACTTCTAATGGAAATGATTCTCTTTTAAGAACATCGAAGCTGATGATTTTACATATACTTTTCTGAACACTAATATGCCGGTTTTCACCGCATAATTACGTGAGGTCATTGCATGGGAAGGCGGTCCTACCCGCACGAACCCAATAACGTGACAAACCTTCACGCAGGTCAGTTTGGGAAAAAGTTCAGCACCCAAAAATGAAAGTGCCGGTCTATCCGCATGAATCATTAAAGGAAAACTGATCAACAACCGCGCGTCGAACGGTTAAACTATGCAACACTGGCAACGGCGTTCACATTACGTGAAGTCGTTGCGTGGGAAGGCGGTCCTACCCGCACGAACCCAATAACTTGACAAACCTTCACGCAGGCCGGTTGAAGGGGAAGAGTTCAATTATCCTACTAATGAAAGTGCCAGTCTATCCGCATGAATCATGAAAGGAAACCGAACACTAACCTATCGACAACTGCGCGTCGAACGGTTCAAAACAAAATTCTTAAAAAGGATAAGGAAAACCTACACGCAGGTCAGATATGGTAAAGTTTTGCCATCCTACTAAGTGCAAGTGACGGTTCTACCCGCACAAATCACGAAAGAGGAAGCAAGACTTCCTGTTATCAACCACGTTCAAAGGTTAACTTATCCTCATAGGATGAGGAAAACCTACACGCAGGTCAGATATGGGTAAAGTTTTGCCATCCTACTAAGTGCAAGTGACGGTTCTACCCGCACAATCACGAAAGAGGAAGCAAAACTTCACACCTATTATCAACCACGTTCAAAGGTTAACTTATCCTCATAGGATGAGGAAAACCTACACGCAGGTCAGATATGGGTAAAGTTTTGCCATCCTACTAAGTGCAAGTGACGGTTCTACCCGCACAATCACGAAAGAGGAAGCAAGACTTCCTGTTATCAACCACGTTCAAAGGTTAACTTATCCTCAAAAGGTGAGAAAAACCTACACGCAGGTCAGATAAGGGTAAAGTTTTGCCATCCTACTAAGTGCAAGTGACGGTTCTAACCCGCACAATCACGAAAGAGGAAGCAAGACTTCCTGTTATCAACCACGTTCAAAGGTTAACTTATCTTAATGCCTTAGAAATTTCGAAAAGGAAAACCTACACGCAGGTCAGATAAAAGTTAAAGTTTAGCCATCCTACCAAGTGCAAGTGACGGTTATACCCGCACAATCACGAAGGAGGAAGCGAAACTTTAACCCATTATCAACCACGTTCAAAGGTTCTTATTCTAAACACTTGGAAAATTGCTAATTTAAACTAAGTATGCAAGTCATAAGTTTATAAAGCAAGGAACCCAAAGAAGGAAATAACAATCTTATACGCAAAAAGATTTATATTTCACAAATTAACTATTACAAGAATGGCCGGGTAACTACCCGCCCAAAAGAATAAAACTATACAAGTCTATCTTAGCAATGGGAAGGGATCTTCAGGATCAAGCTTCAGGGCCGCTTCCACTTGGACCCGCTCCGTCAGAAGAACGGGGTGGTTCGAGGAACGCTTTGAGGACAGCTTAACCCATCATCAGCAGCAGCTACTTCGTCCACCTTCTCCACCACTGGATGCGGGAAGGCGGCGTATTGGTTCAATGCTTGGTCATAAATGGCTTCGGTATCCACATCGAACAAAGGGAAGTTGGAAGGCGGGACGCCTTTCTCAACAAACCCTAGACCAAGCAGGAAGCCGGCCTTTTCCCCATCCTCATGAGAAGCGTTGAGGGCTGCGGTCATAGCATCATCGTAAGAGGTCTCCGAAAAGACCCGACGCACAAACCTACAAAGAAAACACAAGTATTAGAACCTTTTCTTACAAAAGAAAAGCGTGAAAATAAAACTAAACATACCTGAGGCAACGCTTCTCGAAGAAGCCATTGGAGGGCAGCTTGAGCTTCGTTATGGGCGCGTTCGGCTTCGCTCTTGTTAAGGTTGGCAAGTAAAACTTCCTTTGCGGCAGCCTCTTCGACGCCCTTAAGCTTCCGCTCGGTGTGGTCAAGCACCCCCCTCTGGTCCAGGATTTCCTGGAGTTTCTTGGCATCTTCCATTGCCAAGGCATCATGAGCGCGTTGGAGAGCCTCTAATTTGGCCTTGAGCTCCTCATTCTCCACACGCAAAGGCTCAGCAACGGCTTCAGCCTTGGCAGCCCTCTCGGTTGCGTTTCGCGCAGTCTCCCCTGGCCAGCTGAAGCTGTTCATTCACAGCTTGGGCAGCCTTGGAGCGGGCCTCGAGTCGCGCCTGAACTTCAACCTCGAGGGCCTTGAAGGCCTTCTCCTTGTCGGCGGCAGCTGCCGCCAGCTGTTTGTTCTCCTCCCGAAGAGCACGCGCCTCAGATATGTCCTTGGCGCGAGCTGCTTTCAACTTGTCGTTTTCACGACAAAGCAGCTCGACGCGCGGCTGCATCCGGGCCTGGAGAACCCGAAGCTCATTAGTTAGCCTACCCTCCTGGTAGCTAACCATGGCTTCCCCCAACGCACCCGGAGGAGCAGCGTGGCGAGCCCAGTCCACGCACTCCACAGGTGTGCGAAGGGTTGTTCCTCGGCGTATGTTCCATCGTGGAACATACACTTCATTGGAATCCGACACTGCAAAAGAAACAAAGGCAGTAAGGAAAAGATGATAAAAAACATAAGAAAAGAAAGGAACCCTACGCACCTGTAGGGTCAATGACAGGCCGATAGCCGCCAAACCCATCACCTGAACCTAAAGGAAATCCATCCAACAGGTCAGGCAGACGGGAAGGTGGCAAAGATCGGCGGGAAGCCCTGCGCGTACCTGATGGTCCGGCCATCGGTGCCGGTGGCGCGGGCATGGTGGCAGCCGCCGAGGTCGCCGTTGTGGTCGCCGCCCGCGGTCGCCGCCTCGTAGGCAGCAGCAGTAACCGCCGGCTCTGTGAAGGATGCTGTAAAAATCGCACTCACAGCCGGCGGTGACGTCATCTCAACCGGAACAGTCTGCTCAGAGGGAGCAACTGAACCAGCGGTAGCAGGCGCAGGCACCCTGGGTCGACGCCTCAGGTAGGCTGACCAAGCCTACCGTCATTGGCGGAAGGGTACTCCTCTGCGCTTCACCCCGGAATGCGTCAACATCCACGCCTGCACAAAGAAGAAAGTGTTAGATAAATTTATGAAGTAATAAATCTGCAAAGACATTATGATTGTACTTACGGGTTTTCTTGACCCTGAACGTACGGACGGCGGGGAGGAACCCGATGGAGCCGGCCTTTTGGTACCGGTCACCGTCGTCTTCGTTGGTTCTCCGGAGGTAACGGTCGTAGCCTCCGGAGCAGTGGTCTCCTCACCACCGGGGTTCCCCGCCACCTCTTCACTATCTGACTCCGAGTCAGATAGAACCACCGGACCAGCCGTGGAGGCCTTCTCCTTCCCTTTCCCGCCGGCAGCAGCTTTCTTCTTCCGCACCAGTGGAGGAGCATCTGAGGATTCCTCAGAAGAAGGACAGGTCAAGAATTCCAACAGCGGGTACAGCATTAAGGGGTTGAGGAAAGAATATCGCCTTACCTGGCCGCCGGTGGCTCAGGATCTCGTGGCCCAGCGGATAGACCTCCACAAAACGATCCGCCGTTTGCTCCAGGATGGGCAACTCGCCCTCGTCCAGAGCACGAGTACCCATCCCGCGTGGGACCGTCGGTTTCCCGCTGGGAACAGAAGCGACTCCAAATTATTTCCCTCTGAAAGAAAAGAAACAGTTAGAAGACAAACTTGTATCAAAAAGAAAGACAAGACATACCATAGGGAATAGAGTTCAAACCGTATTCGAGAAGGATGGGAACCTGAGACGCATCTTTCCACACCCGGCTCATCCCTAACATAACCATCCCGGATTCCGCAAACCGGTAAACCGGAGGATTGGATCCGGATATCTTCGAAAACCATTCCGCCTCCTGGTAGTTGGGGGCGTGAAGGCTCGGTATCGCTTGGCCATTTTTAAACTTCATGGCAAGGGGGATGGCGCGGGCAGAAATGTAGAAGAATTCCTGCTTCCACGCGCGAAGACTGCGCTCGGTGTCGCAAATCTTCAGACCCTTAATACGGGTCGTCAAGGTGTACCACCCCTGGATGCACCTCCAGGTATAGAAGGTCATCAGGCGGTCCACATGGGGCTCGATGCCCAAAATCCGGCACACCCACTCAAAATGGCGAATCTTGGCGATCGCCATGGGGTGCAGCTCGGTCAAATGAACACCGTGCCTCTCAAGGACACGGTAAACAAATTTAGTCAATGGAAATCTAAGATTCCCATAGACAAAAAATGCAGCATAAACCCCGATCTTGCCTCTGGGGGCATCGTACACGGTCTGGTGGGATTCAGGAAACTCAGGCTCGAGATGATCGAGCATGAACTTCCTGACAACATATCGGTACTGATCGCCGGGCAGAGCACACTGGCACTCGCCAGCAGTACCCCTGTCATCGGCTATAGCTTCAGCATCACGAGAAGACATCTTGCAGAGAGAAAAGAACTATTTCGAGAGAATGCTCGATTGAATAAAGGAGTATTCGCCGGAAATCGCCTTAAAGATGAAGAGAAGAGTTAAAAGTGTGAATTGCAAATAACCCTCTCCCCCTTTATATAGTAATCGCAATTAATGCGGTGAATTTAATGCGGAGGAGAGAGAAATCGAATGTGCAATGAAACTATGACACGTGGCAAAAAGCAAGCTGGCAACAGCTGTTGAAAGGACGTATGCCAG
>NW_027506632.1:0-55000 GCF_021521415.1 Bidens hawaiensis
AATTCACATATTAAAACTAAACAAAATTATAAATCACTTCTCTCATTAATACTAAGTAAAGAAAAGAACTAACACGAACTAATCTTTTAAATTGAACATGTGTCAAAGCAAAGTATGCTCAATGTTCTTATCCACTTTTAATTCAGTAAGTTGGTAATAATAAATAATCTTAAAAAATCAATATAATCAAAATACATGAACGTGAATGACTTATCAAAAAAAATAAAATATATGAAATAGGGGGAAAGTTTATGTACATTTTAATCTTAACATAAGAACGTAGGAAATAATACTAATTTATAAAAAAAAAAGAACGTTAGAAACAATACCAACTACAATATCAATCTACATAAACAATGATTTATAATAAAAAGGAAAAAAAACCTAAAAATTACAACAAAAGAATCAAACTCAAGAACAAAATAATAACACTAAATACAAGCAAATACTTATAACAGCAAAAAAAAATATCTAATAATAACATAATATAAATCAACAAATACTTATAACGTCTCAGAATAGAAAACTAGCAAATACTAACAAAAAATAACAACAAACATCTATAAAAATAAACCTAATAATAACAACAAATTATTTCTCATAGTTTTCATATTAAAAATAAAATGTTTTTTATTCTATTTCTATGAAATAGTTTGTATTAATTTAAAATCTTTGAAAAGTTAAATGATTTTATCGTTATTATGCAATAATTTTTTAAATAATATTTTCATGGTTTCGTCCAATTATAATTAACAGATTTTTTTTCTCAAATTCAACATTTTAATATACGATTTTGCTAACAAACGGAAAGTGTGTTTTTTAAAAAAAATAAGATATTGTTAAAGAGCTTTTACGTGAGAAAAAAATAAGGCATGTTAATTTTTATGTGCAAAAGAATGTTAAAGATATTTTACGATAATAGAAACAATATTGACTTTTTATGATATTTTCTGATGTAATTTCTCGAATTGAAATAATTATCTTTCTTAAAGTGGGTGTGTGATTTTTACTTACATCATTAGGCCTTTGTCGGCCCACCCTTTATTTCTCAGGCCCAAACCAATCCGGTTTTCTTAATAAAACAGAAAATATCGAACCCTACCCCAGCCAAAATCATAAAAACCCTAATTTTCCTTTTGAGCCCACTAGCGTCGTGTGGCGCCGCGAACCCTGGCTAATAATGTTTGGTTGCCGATGTAAGGTGAAAACATGCGATGTCATCTCAGGGTAAATTATTATTTAATTCTGTTTTTGTAACTCATAATTCCTTACTTGTTCTTTTAAATTGCGTTTTGATAATATACAACTTTCCACTTTGGTACCAATGGATCATAATTACTTCTAACCGATTTTGTTATGAAGGAATCGAGGAAAGCATATTCACAACATGTTGATTGCTCATAGTAGTGTAATAAGCATTTCGTGCCCTTAAATGCGCCCCTAGTAAGGTTAAACTTTATAGTATTAACAAATTTCAATTTAACAATCTCTTAGATCCGGTTCGCTATGTTCACCCATTCATAAAACTGAGTTGATAAATACTTAAACTAACTCATTTACAATTATCATCTCATGACAGCCACGACAACAACTACAAGCGTCACAAATCAGTTCGGCCTCAGAATCCTCCTCTCGGCTTGCCATGAACTCTTGACTCCCATCAAACACGTAAATACCATGCGTGTTTGAGAAATTTTTTTGGCACTTTCCGTACCTTATGAGGACAACAACGTCAGATGATGAAGTAGTCGAATTGGAAGGTGATCCACTAGTTATCGACACTATCTTCTTTATCTTCATTTTCATAAAGCGGTAATTCTACACGGTTATATGTTGCAATGTTGTAATAATTATCTTGAACGAACTTAGTTTGGTTTATATAGAGATTTTAATGTTTTCAAAGTAAATACACATTTATTATTGGAGTAACCATACAAATCATATTAAATACACACATATATATACAATTACATTAATTACAAGGAAACTTCGTACTACACGAAGTGTGAAAAGAGATCTCAACCAGTATATCATTTAATCAACAATCAAAACTATACAATACTTAAGGTACGAATTAATTAAAATTAATTAGTTAAAGGTAGCATTAAATTTATTTTTATCTATGTTTTTTTTATCTTCCCTCTAATTAAATGGAACAAAATGGCTAACAATGTCAAGAATTCGTTGTCAAACTCATATTACCTAAACTTTGATGAGATAATAATCCTAAATATCTTTAGAATTAATATTGATTGGTCATGATAAATTTGTTCTCATCAATAATCTGTATATTATTTTAATTTATTTTATATTTTATAATTAACAATTGTATAATCAAATAGCATATAAAACCGAAAATTAAAATATAACAAAATGATTTGTTTAATTTAATATGAAAATTGCCAGATAATGACATAAACATACTGTCACACCCTCAAAATCCACTAACGGAGTTTTACCGTCAAAGGGTGTGAACTAACAGGATCGGAATCATTAGTTATAATCAAACCATAAAACAAAGTTTCAAACACATGAAAACGTTTACGAGTAATTAAATGCGGAAGCGTAAAACCATAGAAAACAATGTTACGGTCACGCAGGACGACTTAAAACCCAATGATAACAGTTAAAAATAAGTTTGCATAGTTAAAAGTGTTTCAAGCAATGCATGATCCTAAACCGCGCGCCCGCCTCGGCTACCTGAGAATAACATACTAAAAGAGTCAACACAAGGTTGGTGAGTTCACAAGTTATATAAAAATAGAGCGTTTAGCGTTTGCGTTCAGCGTTTTGCGTTAAGCGTTTTGCGTTACAGCGTTTTGCGTTACCAGATAGTGTTATGTCAATTATATATCTATAGGTAGCTAGCCTATAAAACAAGTATCACTAAGTGTTCGACACCGAAGCTGACTGTTTATCATTTGCCTTGCCACCAGGTCATCCAGACCATGGTATGTGTTTAGCCAAGATTACACCCACTCGACCTCCAGTCGAGTTTAGCGCTGGGTGGGGTTTGTCAAACCCAGTAGTACTACTCAACAATGACTCGCTATCATCTAATATTAAACGGTTCGATGTGAATGAAGGACTTTAGTTATTGCGTTTGCCACTTAGTCTTTACAAGTGATATATAATCTATATTAACAAAATCTTAAATGCGTTTCGGAGTATGTTATCTCCCCCAAGTGAAAAGCGTTTAAAAAGTTTAAAAGGGGAAAGTGAAACTCACTGTTTGCGAAGTATTCCCAAAATAATTCACCAAGATGAACGTCACAGAAAAAAAACTCTCTCTAGCGTTCTAAAACAACAAAGAGATTTTTCTAAGTGTCGGAATATTATCGAGTCTCTAGACCCGGCACATAATACCTATGCACATAACATGTTTCGTGTTTCGTTTGTGAATTGTGTGTGACTTTAACAAATGTATTTGTGATACGTTACATGTGTAAGCAATTATTTACGTGTCATGTATTCATAAAGTACATACTAGCAATTACTCCCCGTAAGGGCAGTTTGGTTAACACATAACAATTAACTAGCCATCATTCCCCATGAGGTCAATTTGGTCAAATCATGATAATCAATTAGCAATTATTCCCCGCAAGAGCAATTTGGTCAAAACATAACAATTATATAGCAAGTATCATGTTTCATGCATTTTCACAAAACTCAGCAGCTAGTTTCACCGAGACAGAAATCCTACTTGAAAGATTGTGCTATTCCACCCATCATAGCATCTCAATTAATTTACTAAAAATCATCACAAAAGCATATATGTCTTAGGTTTCCAGAAAATATTTTATTATATTTTTATTCCACATAGGTTTCTCACAATCATCAAATCATTACAGCAAACTCATAACAGTCAAATTCATGCGCAACCGAATTTTATTTAAAATTCCCGTTAAATGAAAAATCCAATAAATGCAAGACCACTTGGGTTAGGTTCCTAACTCAATGAGTCAACTTCCAGAAGTGGAACCAACCCAATTGGTCTCGTAGTTCATGAGATATAACATTTACAAAACAACCTAACAGCAGGTCTAACAGCTCAGCTTTGCACAACGTTTTTGTAAAATCATAAAAGTTAACCTTTACTTGTCCAAAAATTACAAGTTTATATTCTTTAGAAACTAGACTCAACCTAGTTTACTGTAGTATCAACAATACCAATTTACACATTTACACCTCGTTACAGTCAATTAAACATCAATAACACAATCTGTCCAGAAACTGTTTGCATCCAAACTCAACATATTAACTATCTATGGACCATCATGCATTCACATAACACTCTAGACTCCATAAACACTATCCATGCACATCAATTACACATTACATACATGATTAGGGTTTTTGTTTGAACTCAAATCAAAGACACAAGCAATTAACATGTAACAATATCCATTCTAGTTATCATATCATCATCAAAACAACAACAATCATATAAACTACATACACACATAAAATCGGCCCTTAGGGTTTTCAATTAACCCATTAAACATCAAAATTAAGTATAAAGGATGCATAGGATAGTCGTTTATACCTTCCTAGCACCTTAATCTTCGATCAAAGACTTGAGAACTTGATTGTATGTGTGTATATAGGTGGCGGGCAGCCGTAAGGGGGGGGGGGGGAAAGATATTCCGATCGGGGTAGGAGAAAAGAAAAGAAAAAAGTGAGTTAGGGTTTATTATTATTATTATTTATAATAATACTATGTTTCACTTTGGCCCCTCCACTTCTAAGTATTACTTATCTAGCTTAAACTAACTTGTTTACATCTTGAGTTAGTGTTTATAACGATGTTATCACACAACACATAAGTCTAACACATAATTATCACATAATTACTGTTTTGACGTTTTTTGTTTATTCACCAATCGTTTGCGTCAACTCGTTTGAGTTTCGGTGCAATTCCCGAAAGACTACACATGTAGTAAGTGTTAAGCGTCATTTAAACCCTAGTTTAAATGTATCGAGGTGTGCATTATAGATTCAATGATCTTAAGTTTGAATTGACGGAGTTGAGTTAATGGAGTTAACCTGAAATTGACGATTGTCACATCATTCCCATGTTAAAGAATTTTCGTCCCGAAAATTTGAGTCAAGTCGTGATGAGTGTCTGAAAAAGTAAGAAAAATTTTCAGTTTGTCATACATACTAACCTTAAAGCAAGTTCAAATAACAATGATTATTCTATGTTAGCAAATTATTAGAAGATTTAAAGTTGCATAAACTGAAGGTAGTGATTCTTATTTATGATAGTTGAAAGTATTTTATTATGATTGTTTGTATGTTTAATAATAATCCAGAGTTATTAGTTAATATTATGAGAAGTTGTTGGAATATTTAACTAATCGATATATATATATATATATATATATATTAACAACTTATAGAAAAAAAAGCAAAGATTTCGAATTTTATGGAAGCATGATAAATAATTTAGACCGGATTAACTATATTGAGGAGCATGATTAAGTTACAAATAATAAAAAATAAAAATAATATATATTTCTATTAAGTTACATTATAATTAAGATATGAATCTTAATGAACTTTTATAAATTTTAATAATAAATGTTATAACTTCAATTTAAAAAAAAATGTGTATAACTTTATTATTTGATTATAAACCATAATAAACACTTAATTTTGTATTAACCAACAAATAAAACTAACATAACCCCAGTTCGTTGTATTTGTATAAACATAAAATTAATTAGTTAATATAATATTGAAATTATGTAAATAACTGATGAAAACAATATTCTAGGTTTCAATATCCAAATTGATTTTTGGAAAACGAAAATAGCGGAATGAGATTGAAATAAATTTTTTGGTTTAACGTTTTGAATGCTTTTAGTTAAGTAATTTGTCTTATAAGGCATATTAAATTAAATATATTTACATGTATAAAAAAATATAAATCAATCCATAATATATATATATATATATATATATATATATATATATATATATATATATATATATTTCTGAAGCACTTTGATATGAGTTATGGAAGAAAATATTGAAAAATAATATTGATCTTCTTATTACTAAAACCATTTAAACTACACAAAAAAATCATATAAATGAATGACAAATAGCTCATATAGTAAATCGTGATACATATGGATTATAATTATAATGTTTAATATATATAATAATGTTTAATAAAGAAAAAGGGTCTTGGACTTGGAGTAATTAAGATGGATAAAAAAAAAGAGTAACCGGCCTTATGTCCATGGGTTTTAAGGGATATAAATACCCCTTAAACCATCCTAAAACCCTAAATCCTCATTCTTACCATCTTATTCTCTAACACATTCATAACACACACACACACCCTATACCACCTTACGGCCGAGATAGAAAGAGGGAAAGCGAGGTCGAGCGAACATTCGTTTTGGTGGATCTTGACTATTCGAGCCATACACGAGATTTATAGTTCATAAACAAGCTAGCCTAGGCCAAACGAAACGTAAAGGTATGATTTCGATCTTAAAGTTTATGTTTTTATAGACGGTTAGCCTTGAAACTTGAGTCTAGAATAGATCGGGTATGAATGAAACGTAAAGTTGTAAACTTGATGTTAGAGATGAACTTAACGAACTTACGGCTGCTATGGCTCGTTAGAAATAAACCTTTAAACCTAGTATTGAACGTTTTAATCTAAAGGTCCAAGCTTTACGCACTTTCGGGTCGTGTTTTACCCAAAAACGGCTAAAGGAATGTTTGCGAGAATTATTAACATCTTATCGATATATTACACCTTGAAAACCGACTGATTACAGAGGTTTTGGGACGAGCCGTAGCTGCTGCTGGGTAACTTCTCCCACAGCAAGTTCGCTAAGCATACAAGTTCGCCTACTGTGAACTTCGCCAGGTATAAGTTCGCTAAGCATGCAAGTTCGCCTATTGTGAACTTCGCCTAGTATAAGTTCGGTTGTTTAAGTTCGCCAAAGCCAAGTTCGCCGAACACTAACCTCGCCGAATGTTAAGTTCGCCGAATATTAAGTTCGCCAAAAGTTAAGTTCGTTTAGAAAATAAATTAAAATCGTAGTGAAAAATGTGTTAAGACAGTTAATACACCTTCATTTATCCCTGGAAAGATCAGACTCGAGTACCACCTCCTACATTTTTGGGACGAAAATTTTTAAAGGAGGGGAGAATGTGACACCCGGCTAAAAAGTAGCCTAAGCCGCAACTAATATAATCTCGGTTAGCAATAAAATTTCATTATTATGAGAAAAATCCTCTTTATTAGTGATCTAGACATTTCAAAGACAACAAAAAGTGCAAAAATTGCCACGTAACGAGCATGACGTGGAATAATCTCGGGTAGCGAGTCAAAAAGTAAATAAATCCTTAAAGAGGCTAAATGATCTCGAAAAATTAAAATACTTATTAAAGTATTAGAAACAATGTATAAACTTAATTTTAGAAGGTTTAAATTACTAAAATTGCAAAAAAAGTAAACTAAGTGTCGGTGGACGACCCGGTACGGACCCAACGACAACTATTTCCAAAAATTAGTTTCTTAGGCTTGTATTATCTAGAATCCAATTTCGTTCAAAGTCTGACAAAAAATTAGGAACGGGATTCGTTTGATTAGCTAAAATTCGTTAGACGTTAAAACGGAAACTTAAGATTATTGTTTAAATACCCACTAACCAACCCAACCCAACCCAAAACCATTCCACCCCTTGTTTTCTCAAAACCACCCCACCCCATGACACCTCACCATGACACCTCACACCCTCACCTCCCTTCTCATCCAATCAACATCCAACAACAAAACCACATAATGATTACCCTAATCATTACACTCATGTGTTGGATCAATCATCATCACCCACTTGTCCAACACCTCACCACACAATCTCATTCTTTCTCTCTATATATACATGGCACACACACCCACGTTCACACACACTCAAATTCAATTAAACACACACATCATAATCAAGATCAAGTTCAATGGAGGTTTAGAAGATCAATAGGAAGGATTAAGCCATTAAGGAGTCATTAGGGAGGATTAAAGCTAGGAAACACACACTACTATCACTCACCATTTTCATCTTTTAACAATCTCAAGAAATCAAGTAAGTATTATATTATGGATTGATTATAGATATACAAGGATTATTGTTCTTGAGTTTGATTTGAAAGATTGTTAATATGTGTGGTATATGTATATGTATGTGTGCCGTGAGTGTATGTATATATGTATGAGAGGATCAAAACTCAATAATACATACATACATACATCCTAAAGACTCTATATTGATTAATGGAATTGATGTTAAGTGTTAATAAACTCTTGAAACTTTTGGTGAATTTGGAAGAGTTTGATGTTAGGGTTTGTTGTTAGAATGGAATTTGGATGGATTGATGAATCAAGAAATGATATGGAATTATCTAATTGAAAATAGGATAGGATATATGCTAGAATTAATAGTTGAAACTTGAAAATTAACCAAGATTGGTAAAGTTACTAAATAAGGAAACTTTAATTTAAGAAAAGTTGAAACTTGGATTTTGATGTGAATACTTGTGATATATGTGTTTGATATGTGATGAATGACAACTTAAAACTAAGATAGGATGCATGATTAAAGGATTGATTAGCTAACACAATAATTGAATTAGCAAACAACTTACTAAATAAGGAAACTTTATTGAAAGATAAATTGAAAGAACAAAATTGGATAGAACACTTAGGATGCATGAAACCCTATCAAACTAATTGAATGAATTAAACTTAGAATTGTACTTAATCAAAGTGGGAAGATTGAATTAGATAGAATTATCAAAAACTAAAAGTTACTATAATAGGAAACTTTATTAATTGAACACTTAGGAAATTCATAAATTGATGAACTACTTGAATTTATATATAAATGATGAGATGATATGATGATTTGAACCTGGACATTTAATCATTAATATGATATTTTTTTCATATATGTAACGATAAGCTTGATTAATAACATTATTAAGGTAATCTAAAATACGAACTAGGAACCGAAAAACTCGATTAAGGCATCTTATGAACATATATAGTCAAAACTGCAATTTATGGTAAATTATATGTTATTATATGTGTGTTTAGTTCATATGATGATTAGTATAAATTTGTGTAATTTATTTGACTCGTCGGTAACTTAAACGGTCGAAAATCGGCTTTATAAACGAAACCGACAACAACTCTTAGTGACTGTTTTAGAACAGCCCCTAAAGTTATAAAATTCTCATATGTAACATAAGTTAATATATGAGAAAAGGACGGGATGATAAAACTTAGTCCTAAACGGTTCGCGTCGTGCAAAACCGACACGAAAACGTTAAAAAGTTGCTATTTTAAGAAAATATTAACAAAAAAATGAAAATAATATAGTTTCACAAGTTAACTTGTAAAACTTGACTAATATTGATGTAACAAGTATTTTTCATAATTTATAAGTTACATTTTAAACGAAAACCCGAATTAACACATTTTAAGCACAAAACCGACGAAACCGTCAAGTTTTGTGAAAAATAAAAGATTAATATTTTCTTGAAAAATTCCAGCAACCGAATCTTAAGTTATTTTCTTATATTTTAGTTGTTTATTAATTAATTTAATTAATTAATAGCTAAACGGAAAACCGAACTATGTGTACTCGCTTATGTGTTTATGTGATTATGTGAATACTAGAATAAGACTTATAAAATAAAAAGGAGTTTTGTATAAAAACTAAAATCAAGTTTTTATTAACAAAACGTGTTCTAATATAGGACACGGGATTTTTGGAAAGGCTACAAGACAGTGAGTTTCTCTATCGAACCCCCTCGATATTTAACTGGAAATGTTTTCAAATCGATATTTAATTGTGTTTTGGGGAAAAGCATATTCTTTATTACATATTGATTTCGTTGATGTTTTATAAAGGCATTTTATTTTACAAATTGGTGTATAATGCGGGATGAGTCTAGTTGGCTAAATATAACCGAATTAGTAAGGGCACAGAAATATGGGTAGATCTATCGCGGTGACGCCTCCCACTTCCATTCGCGTTGGGTTAAAAGTGGGTATATTTTGAGTATGGTATGTTTCGAGTTATCAACTGAGATTTCATACGCAATGTTGTATTCTTTGCTCGTCTACAACAGCTCAATTTGTTTAAGAAATGAAATGCCTATTGTTTTGTAATGTAATGACGGTAGATCATTACACCCGGTTGGTGATATAATGGCGGTAGACCATTATACACTGGATATTTTGGATATAATTCGGGGTGTAGTGACGATTATACACGAATTGATATCGGGCTTGTTAATTAAATGGCTTGTGTTTTCGACTCATATATATATATATATGGACTATTTTGATATAAAGGGAAACTCACCAACACATTGCGTTGATCGATATTTTAATATGCTTTTCAGGTAATTAAATGAAGTATGGAAGCTTCGCGAAGAGCTCGGAAAATAGTGGCGTGTGTTTGAATGGAAAATGTTGACTTTATGTTGAACTTGTAATTTACATAAAAATCGTGTAATATGACACGTGTAATAACTCTGATGGTCAAATAAAGTTCAACCTTCGTTTGGAATGTATACTTAAATGTGATTGGCTGAGACGGCGTCTGTCACCACCCGAAAGACTTTGTCAAAGTCTTCCGCTGTTTAAATTAAGATTTTCGGGGTGTGACATTCCTTCCCCTGTTGTGGGACCCACTTGTGAGCATGAGTACATATTGGGTACATCTAACGTCAAATAATGAGACAATTATACTAACGCAATGTAGAATTTTTTTTCTCAAGATGATAGAAATTTTTTTTGATGAACACAAACTTAAAATACTAGATAACATAGTTTTTGCTATGAACACAAACTTCAGATGCAAACATGACTGTGACAAACTTTCCTTGAAATAACAGAATTAAGAACAGTAAACAAAGAACATACTAGCTATGAAATAAGGAATATTTCTAGTATATTTGAAGTCCACACATGGTGTAAATTTGAATCAATACTATTTATTATTTTAATAGTCAAATTAGTGCATAAATTGGATCAATACTATTTATTATTTTCTCATCTCTGGAAGTACCTGATCATTAGAAAAACTTCCTCCTTAGCCAAGCAAGATTCAACAGTAATAATCCATCAAGCCAACTGTAAACATTCCCAAGAATCTTGAAGTAAGACAACCTGCAAGCCCTGATGAAATACAAGCTACAAACTAGCCCTGTGAATCCTGCAACGAAACCCGATCCCATGCCACTATAAAACCACAATACTTCATCTTCACCTTCACCAACACGATTATGTGGTGAATTGTTTCCTTTGCAACTCCTTGATGCTGGTGGGCCACATAGTTTGTTGTTCCCTACATAAATAGAGGGGTCTACAAGAGTCTGGAGCTGATTTCCAGTCGGGATTGCACCGGAAAAGTTGTTGAACGATAGGTTCAATGAGCTTAGATAGTTCAAGCTAGTCAAACTTTGAGGAATCCGACCAGACAACATGTTCATTGAAAAATCTAAAGATTCCATTTGACTTAGATTTCCAATCATCATGGGAATGTGTCCTATGAGTTGGTTTCTTGAAAGATTCAAGCTCTTCAATCCTACAAGGTTCATTAGAACATCTGGAATTTCTCCATTAATCTTGTTGCTAGAGAGATCTAAGGATATGAGAAACTTTATTGTGCTGGTGTACACCAACTCAATTCCCTTCATGTAAGCAAAAATATTTTCTTCATAGTAATAAGCGTAATAACTGAAGTTAACCTGATTGGTTATCATACCGCTCAAATTAACGAAGCAATGAGGGATCCTCCCAGTTATATTATTCTTTGCCAAGTTTAAATGTTGAAGAGCATTGAGTTGGCAACGTTGTAATGGAATCTTTCCTATAAACTTATTTGACCGGAGATCCAAGATTCTAAGGCTTGATAGGTTTTCTCCAATCCAGAACGGGATAGTACCCTCTAAGAAGTTGTTCCCTATATCCAGTGTGACCAAGTTTGTCAAATTTTGTAACGATAGCGGAAGATTCCCCTCCAATCTGTTGTTGCGCAAGTGCAATGAGCTGAGGTCTGTAAGAGAACCCAATGAACTTGGAATATAACCGCTTATATTGTTGTTTGAAAGATCCAACAACACTTGCAAACTAATCAGATTCCCTAAGCACCCAGGAAGCCTTCCAGAAAACTTATTATTTGATAAGTCCAAAACCAAAATGCTTGCAAGTTTGCATAAGTGTATTGGAAATATTCCTGTGAAATGGTTGTTTGAGAGATTAACAACTTCCAGACTTAGATTCATTGTTCCATCTGTTTGAGGAAAGTGTCCAGACAGTAAGTTATCTGAGAGATCTAGAATCTGCACAGTATATGGAAATGAAGCTAGTGATCCCTCAAATTTGTTCGAGTTCATCTTCAGGATCCGGTTGCCTATCTCATTGCTACTAGCAAAATGGAATTGTGGAAGTTTGCCTTTGATATGGTTATTGGACAAATCCAAGTAAAGAATATTATACAATATGTTCTCAAACCACTCTGGTATTGTATCTCTAATACTCGAGTTTGAAAGATCTAACCTCTGAAGATTTGTCGTTGTTTGAAGCCAATTTGGGAAGTGGGGTCCGATGCTACATGAACTTGCAAAAAAAAAATTTAGTTGGAAGGGGGGGATCCATTGAGAGCTGAAATTAAATGCTAACGAATTCAGCGACAAATCTAAATGAATCAGATTCTTTAGCTTTGTGAAGTGAGTTTCGGAAAGAACCCCAGCCAATGAATTGTAGGAGAGATCTAGACTTTTGAGCTTGGAAAGTTGTCCAACACTCATTGGAATGTTTCCAGTCAATTGGTTATTATTAAGATTTAGGTCTTCTAGACTCAAGAGTTGTCCAGACTAACGAGGGTGGTCAGGTTTGATAACCATATAGGAATGGTGGAATTGAAGTGATTCTTTGAAAGGTCGAGTGAACTAAGAGACGTGAAATTGATGAATTTAATTGGAGGGATACTAATACCAGACCATGCCAGGTTTAATGTATGCAAAGAATGAAGCATGTTAACTTGATGGAACCAATTTATATGCTTACTAATGGTTATCCCTGATAAATCCAAGTACCTTAATGATGATAGCGAAGACACCCATCCCAAATTATTGATGATCGGCGCTTTTAAGAATTTCATATAACGGGGAACTTTTTTTTGATCGTAATACTTTACAAAACAATTCTTAAAATCAAGATATTGTAACCTTGATAGATTTCCTAGATGATGAGGCACTATTCCATAAAAACCTGATTGTGACAAGTTAAGGTATTCCAAGCGTTCAAACAATCCTAAGAATTTAGGAAAATTCCCAGTAAAGCTGTTTATACTCAGGTCCAAATAACGCAAATGCTTCAAGTTCTGTAACAAATGACTCAACTCACCTTCGAGCCAATAATAATCGAACATAATTGCCCCAGGAGATCGAAGATCAAGTTTGACAACATGACCGTTTAGACTATTACACCCGACTCCATGCCATTCACAACACTCTAATCCGCTCCATGTTTTCAAAATATTAGATCTGTCTGTAAGGGCTTGTTTGAATAGAAGAAGGGATTCCCTTTCCGTTTGGATACATGTGACATCTGAGGAAGCGGTAATAGTGCTTGTGCCACATGTTTGGAAGAAGAGGAAGGTTAAAATGACAAGAAATCTTGTGCTCATTTTGGAGTAGGACAAAGTTCGTCTCACAAGCAGGAGAGGAAGATGTGTAGCAGCATATCATAAAGTCTTTGTTTTATAACGCGAAAATAAAAAGGACAAAAAAAAGGAAAAAAAAACGAGAAGAAAAAAAAACAACAAACATTATTAGTTTATTACGTATATACTTTGGTTTAGACTTTAGAGGTGAGTTCCCAAGGCCGATGATGTCCAGCGCAGCTGGTCGGAGGTGTGAGGGTTTTACTCCTTAGGGGGTTTCCCGCACGAAGAGGTGCCGGGTTCGATCCCGGCCTGTGACGCTTGTCAGCATTATCTGGGTAGGGTGCCATTTTTGGCCTCCGGCGCTCGCCAGCTCTGCCTTGGTGGTGTGCCGGATCGAACTTGGGTGGCTAGTCTCCTGCAAACCGGTTGGAGTATGCCATTGAGGAGTTGACCAACTGATCCACACTATTCGAAAAAAAAAAAAGAGGTGAGTTCCCAAGGCTTTAACAAAAGACAATTGTGCTATGGCTTTAAGTCAGCTCTTGGTGGCTTCAAGACTTACTTTTGTCGTCAACTCTCGCAAAAGTGTACTTGGTGGTTTGCACGTGAACTTTTCTATCAATTGCCAAGGTTCAAATTTTGAATAGATTATTATTTGATTATTAATTTATTAGCTTACAAATAGTTATTTTCACAAGGACTAAAATTGCATTTGAATTTGTATCAAATACGTCCTTTATTACAGATAGTGTGATTAACGCTTAAAACATTTACATTTAATCATTTATCTCTAAATCTAAAATTATACTAGAATTCATTAAATTATTTTTTAATTAAATATTTTTTAATAACTTTATCATTACCATTTATATATTATCCACTCACAACCACTTAACAAAATATATTAAAAATTATAGAGGGTGAATAGTAACTTTTCAAATATACACAAAAATAATTTTATTTCTTTCTCATTCACTCACTACACTCTCAACCACTCCCTACATTATAAAAACTTTTCACTCACTTTTTTTATTGATTGAATGTGAATGCTCTTACACTTCCTACAAATGGTGAATTGCAAAATGCGTCTTTTGTTTCAAAGATGCCTTTAGTTCTTTAGCTTCAATAAACATATTAAACTTCCTTGAAATTAATGCGTTGTTACATTTTCTATCCTTTTCAATAATTGGTGTTAACTTTTAGACCATGTGTAGTGGTTCAAATCCCTTAGGGACATATTTGACATGTGAACGTCATGTCAGCAGGAGTACTTTTTTTTGTCTATTCTTCTAATGTCTAAACCCCATCATCAGCTCAGGGTTGTCTTAATTCTTATAACATCTTTGAAGGCTTAAAACGAGATGAGAATCGGGGTTATTTTCGAACTTTATTGTAACAAAGCAAAACAACTAACCCAAATATTTTTAAAATAACTTAATGATCATTTTCGTTGTTTAGTATGCTTATTTTCATCGTTTAGTATGTTTTTGTTATAACTTGAACACTTATTCATACGTTTATATAACCACCTCAAAATTGGAGGTCTTATTCAAGTTGAAGCCTAAAGCCTTATCCATTGTTTTTTTTTCACTTGAAGATTAAACTTTTCTTTTTATAAAATAGTCAAGTATTCCTACATTAACCCTCTCTTAAAAACAAATATACAATAAACTTTCAATTAATGTAACATTTCAATTTGATCAAACAATCTTATCTTTTAAAATGATATAAATAAATTTAATACATAAATGATATAAATATGCATAATTTGACAATATTTATTGTAAAACTACTAAGTAATTCATATTTCCTTACAAAACTAATATAATGTAATTATGTAACCTTTAATATTTATGTTTCAACATCAAATGGTTTGGGTCTTGGATGATGGGCATTTGAGGCTAAATAGAAAAATTTTGGGCTATACCATACACTACCAGTATGGAACAGACGGTTGGCGACTGTGAGCCTATAGTCACTCTCTTTAGACCTTGTATCTGCCTCTACTCATACAAGTCTTTTAACATTATTTTCATATTAAAGTCATTACACATGTTAAATTTAAACAAAATTATAAATCATTTCTCTCATTAATACTAAGTAAAGAAAAGAACTAACACGAACAAATGTTTAAAATTGAACATGTGTCAAAGCAAAGTATGCTAAATGTTCTTATCCACTTTTAATTCAATAAGTTGGTAATAATAAATAATCTTTAAAAATCAATATAATCAATATACATGAACATGAATGATTTATCAAAAAAAAAAACATATGAAATAGTTTATGTTAATTTAACATCTTTAAAAAGTCAAATGATTTTATCGTTATTATGCCGTAATTTTTTAATAATGTTTTCATGGTTTCGTCCAATTAAATTCAACATTTTAATATACCTTTATGCAAACAAGCGGAAAGTATGTTGTTTTAAAAATAAGCGAATTGGATTTAATAATCCTAACTATATTTATTTAGCCAATAATAATTCCAACTTTGAAAATAGCTATCACTGGTCCCAATTTTCACACAATTTGTTTTCATTGGACCTCCGTTAAAAAAAACCTAACGACGTTAAATTTTTTTTCAAATTTCAAACTGGTATTTTAGGGTCGTTGATCGGAATGAGGATACGAGTCGATTGATGTAAAATTTATCTCCAAACGGTGGTCCAAACGACTAAATGATGCTTCAATTCCGGCGTTTAAACTTTTAATTAACAAAAATCAAGTTGTTTTAAGCGTCATTTAAAGTTAAGTTATACATCAATGGATTCATAATCTCATTCCGATCAAAAGCCCTAAAAAATCAATTTGAAATTTGGAAAAAACTTAACGGTGTTAAAAAAAATTTAACGGAGGTCCAATGAAAACAAATAGTGTGAAAGTTGGGACCGGTGACAGCTATTTTCAAAGTTGGGATTATTATTGGCCAAATACATAAAGTTGGGATTATTAAAATCCAATTTTCCTTAAAAATAAGATATTGTTAAAGAGCTTTTATGTGAGGAAAAAAATAAGGCATGTTAATTTTTATGTGCAAAAGAATGTTAAAAGAAATTTAGGATAAAAGACAAACAATATTGACTTTTTAAGATAATTTCTAATGTAATTTCCTGAATTGAAATAATTATCTTTCTTAAAGTGGGTGTGTGATTTTTACTTACACCATTAGGCCTTTGTCGGCCCACCTTTTATTTCTCAGGCCTAAACCAATCACGTTTTCTTTATAAAACAGAAATTATCGAACCCTACTCCACCCAAAATCATAAAAACCCTAACTTTCCTTTTGTTAGGTGTCTTCAGTTCCCACTAACGTCGTGCGGTGCCGCTAACCCTAGCTAATAATGTTTGGTTGGCGATATAAGGTGAAAACAGGCGATGTAATCTCAGGGTAAATCATTATTTAATTCTTTTTTTGTAACTCATAATTCCTTACTTGTTCTTTTAAGTTGTGTTTTGATAATATAGCAAACTTTTCACTTTGTGACCAATGGATCATAATTACTTCTAACCGATTTCATAATGAAGGAACCGAGGAAAACATATTCACAACATGTCGATTGATCATAGTAGTGTAGCGAAGATCTTGTGCCCTTAAACGTCCCTGGTGAGGTTAAACTTTGTAGTATTAAACATTTCAATTTAACAATCTCTTAGATCTGTTGCACTATGTTCACCCATTCATAAAACTAAGTTGATAAATACTCAAACTGACTCATTTACAACTATCATCTCATGACAGCCACGACCACAACTACAAGCGTCACGACCCTCCTCTTGGCTTGCCATGAATTCTTGACTCCCATCAAACACGTATATACCAGCCGTGTTTGAGAAATTTTTTTGGCACTTTCTGTACCTCATTAGGACAACAACGTCGGATGATGAAGTAGTCGAATTGAAAGGTGATCCACTAGTTATCGACACAGTCTTCTTTATCTTCCTTTTCATAAAGTTGTAATTCTACATGGTTATTTGTTGTAATGTTGTAATAATTATCTTGAACGAACTTAGTTTGGTTTATATTGAGATTTTAATGTTTTCAAAGTAAATACACATTTATTAGTGGAGGACCCATACAAATCATATTACATCCAAGGAAACTTCTTACTACACAAAGTGCGATAATAGATCTTAACCACTATATCATTTAATCAACAATCAAAATTATAGAATATTTAAGGTATGAATTAATTAGAATTAATTAGTTAAAGGTTGCATTAAATTTATTTTTATTTATGTTTTTTTTATCTTCCCTCTTAATTAAATGGAACAAAATGGCTAACAATGTTAAGTTATTTTATTTATTTATATTTTTTCTTGGTTTTGTTGTTGATTATGTGATAAAAACAAATATACAAACATATATTATTAAATGACTAATTGATGTAGTGGTTTGAGATCTTTTTTCAGGCTTCGTGTAGTAAGAAGTTCCTCCCCGATTAACATAACTATCTATATATAAATATGGGAGGCTGCATGTACAACGTAAGTTTAACATGAAAACAAAGGAAACAATACCAATCTATCAAAAATTAAAACCTAGAAAACAATACAACCTACAATACTAATATACATAGGCAATGTCTTATAATTACCAAGAAAAAAACCTAATAATAACAAAAAAAAAATCAGAATCAGCAACAAAATATAACAATAAATACTTATAACATCAAAAGAAAAAACCTAATGATAACAACAAAATATAAATCAACAAATCTTTACAACGTCTCATAACCAGAAATCAGCTAATGCGAGCAAAAAATAACAAATACACCTATAAAAACAAACCAAATAACAACAGTAAATTCATTCTCACTATTTTCATATTAAGAAGTATTTGCAATTGATCTTGAAACTATATAAACAAATATATATGTGTAATATAATTTGTATACCCATGGTGGGTAAAGTTAAAATACAAAGGACAACAAAAATGAGTAGGATGAGAAGTAATCTAATCCATTGATCTTAGATTTGGATGGTGGAGATTAATTCAAGAATAAAAATAAATGAAAAGGGCATGAAGGTAATAACCCACTTATGAAGACATTTTCTCTCCACATACAAGGCACATATCAATTCCTCAATCATTTTAAAACGTCTATAACTTTTTCATACGACATTTTTTTTAGAAAATTTTTTTACCATAATAACAAACGTTTTTTTATCTTTAATATGAATATCATATTGTTATATAAAAATAAAAAAAAGTTGGTGGGTTTTTTTATATTGTGTTATTTGGTTGTTCATTGTGTTTTTAATTGGGTTTTTCTATGCATTGTGTTATATATTTCAGTCATTGTGTTTTTCAATTGATACTCGTATGAAAGATAAAAATTAACACAAAGATTACGTCTTTGTGTCTTTCGTGCGTCATTGTGTCTTTGTGCTCAACATTTGTCTTTATACTTATCTTTGTGTTTTAGACATTGTGATCGATATTCACTTAATTTGAGAAAATTAGTATTATGTTGTTTGTGTATTACGTTCAAGGCATTGTATAATATATAGATTCCATTGTGTCTTACGTTTCAGCCATTGTGTTATACGCATTTACCATTATGTCTTACGTTTCAGACCATTGTGTTATACGTATTTACCAGTGTGTCTTATGTTTCAAGCCATTGTGTTATACGTATTTACCATTGTGTCTTACGTTTCGGGCCATTGTGTTATACGCATTTACCATTATGTCTTACGTTTCAGGCCATTGTGTTATACGCATTTACCATTGTGTCTTACGTTTAAGGCCATTGTGTTATACGCATTTACCATTGTGTCTTACGTTTAAGGCCATTGTCTTATACGCATTTACCATTGTGTCTTACGTTTCAGGCCATTGTATTATATGTATTTACCATTGTGTCTTACGTTTCAGGCCATTGTGTTATATGTATTTACCATTGTGTCTTACGTTTAAGGCCATTGTGTTATATGCATTTACCATTATGTCTTACGTTTCAGGCAATTGTGTTGTTATATGTATTTATTATTGTGTTTTACGTTTCAGATTATTGTGTAATATGCATTCATCATTGTGTTTTATGTATTAGATAATTTGTTAGTATTTTTCATTATATATATATATATATACTATTGCACAACGGTGTTATAAGTATTTAAAAAAAACATAATGATCATATGGAAGACACAATGGCGAAAAAACACAATGACGAAAAAACACAATAACAAACATAAAGACACAATGACCAAAAAAGACACAATGGTAAGCAAAAAGACACAATGACGTAAATTATTTTTTATTCTTATATAACAAAATTATACTCATATTAAAGGTAAAAAAACACTTGTTATTATGGTGAATTTTATTTTTTAAAAAAATATCATATGAAAAAGTTATAGACGTTTAAAAATAACGGGAGAATTAACATGTGACTTGCATGTAGAGAGAGAAAATGTGTAATATTACTTTTATACATTTTTTCCTTTGGTTCCTACATGAAACATGTCAACTAATTATGACTTCTCATCCTTCTCATTTTTGTTTCCCTTTGTAGAATAACTTGACCTTGGTTACTCGAGTAATTAATGTGCATTTACTCTGAAAACATTAAAAACTCCATATAAACCAACTTAGTTCTTTTAAGACAACCATTACAACACTACAACAAATAATCGCGTAGAACTACTTGTTTATGATAATGGAAATTAAAAAGGCAGTGTCGATGACTAAAGGATTGCCTTCTGATTTAACTACTTTATAATCTGACGTTGAATGTTATTTGGTCGAGGGATATTTTGGGACTCACCGGAAGCAGCCTCTCTATCCCTATGGGGTAGAGGTAAGGCTGTCTACATCTTACCCTCCTCAGATCCTACCATAGCTTTGCTATTGGTGGGATATACTGAGTACGATGATGATGATATTTTGGGACTATGGAGTTTACTCTATTTCATCATACAATGAATTGATATTACCATTGTCTTGGCATTTCAAAATTACATATAAAGATTCACAATGTATTGTGGGGTGTTTGCCAAAGTGAATTTGTCATCCAAAATTGATATTCAAAACTGAGAATTTTGTATATTTCAAAGTTAAAATAACAGTTTGATTATAAAGTTACAAGGGCATTCTCTGAATTGAGATTTCAGATTGATCAAGCTACAAATATAAATTAAGGTCGCAAGGGCGGAATCCATAATTGTTTGATATTACATACATAGGGATGTGATCGGTACTGTACCGGTACCAATACTGAAAGTATCGATACCGAATTTAAGGAAAAATAAATATCAAATATATCGGTTCGGTACCTGTACCGTATAAGGAAAAGAGATATCATGGGAACCAAATCAGAGGATTCTACCACATAATTGAATGAAATATTCCTCAAATCCTGTTATTAATAGTGCATTTCCTTTCATGTAAACTACCTTTATAAAGGCCTTTAATTTACACATTGTACGTATCATAAGGGTTAAGTTATTTTACAAACGTGGGTAAAAATAAGAATGGTGAGACAATTTTTAGCCACAAAAAAAAAATCTTTAAAAAATAAAAAAATCATAACTTAAAATTTAATAAAAAAACAAAAAAAAGTAAAAAAGCAAAAATGTTTCCACAATGTTGAGTGGAAAAGATCATTATATCTTTTGTTTATTATTGTGTTTTGTGTTTATATTCTTCATTAATTATGTCTTATTTCCTTTACATTGTTTCTTTGTTTCTTGATATTATGTTATAATATTCAACATTATGTTATATTTTGTTCAGCATTGTATTATAGTTTGTGATTTATTGTGTCTTTTTAGTTATAATTGTGTCTTTTGTTCATTTTCGTCATTGTGTCTTTTCTTCATTTTTTTGAACAATAATGACGGAGGAAACATTTGGGTTTTTAATTTGTTTTTCGTTTTTTATTTATATTTAGAGCTAGATTTTATTATTATTAATTTTATTATTATTATTATCATTATTTGATTTTTTTTGAGGGGTCTTTTGTAACCCTGATGAATGATGATGACGAAGATTCCATGTAATGGTGATAATGTAGATTTCTAGTTGTTTGATAGGTGGGTTTAAAAGAAAAAAAGAAGATAAACTGAATTGAGATTTGAAATATTTATTCGATATTGAACATTATAGTTTCTAGATGCAGATTAGGTAATACAATAAGGATAATTTTTAAATTTTAAATAGAAAAATCTCTCTCTCTTGTATTAATTTGGTATCAATACCGATTTTTACCACTAAGTAGCTAAAATGATACAACTTTTTACCAATACCAATTTAAGAAAAAGGAAAACCGACACTGGTACCGTTTACGATCGGTTAGTACGGTGCCGGTATTCGAAAAAAAGCTCATCCCTATTACATCGGATTAGTGGCACGTTAGGGTAGCTTGAGTATTAAGAGTCAAATTTGCAGACCCAAGAATCACAGTTTGACTTGAAAAAGTCAACTATTGAAAGGAATCGCCGCTTACGAAGCAAGTAAAGGTCTAAGTAAACGAGTCATTTATTTTATAGTAATCTAATCATATAAGTAGAAACCTCAATCTTTTGTAACTTACGTAAGACATATTATTTGTTGATGCATCTCCCTTGCCACAAGCTCGCATGGATTTTTTATAGGGCCGTCTAAACCGCTGGAACTCGCTCTCCGCTCGCTCTGAAAATACTCGCTAGGTTTTTCACTCGATTGCAAACGAGCCACTCTGCTCGCTTCTGTTTATAAACGAGCCAAGCAACGAGCAAAGGTCTGCTCGATTCTGTTCAGCTCGAATATTTTTAATTTATTTTTATTTAATTATATATGAACAAATATATAAATATATAGATAACACACATAAAATGTTAGTATAAAATTGTTTAAACCCTTTTAAAAATTTCCTATTCCGTCAATTTTATAGTTTCATTAATTCGATTCAGGTTTTCAGAATACTAAAAGTTTGTTTATGTTCATTATATCTCACTTCAAACTTTTTTCTCCTAAAAGTTTACAAGTTGTTACACGTTTGTCTAAAGAATACTAATTTGTTTACAAAATATATTATTTGCAGTCTTCAAACTTGTTTCTTAATGAATTTTTTAAAGTGAAAAATAAACAAATAATGCTCGAAAATCGCTCGATGTTCGATCGAAAAATGAGCAATTCAATTTTGGCTCGATTCAAGTTTTGCTCAGTTCAAATTAGCCGTTCAATTCGGTTGTAATCGAGCCAAGCAACGAGCAAGCCTTCGCTCGGTTCGGCTTGATTCGTGAATAGCCCTAGCCTGTTTTGATACACAACCGTACCAGCCCACTTACTAAAGCCCGTAATATATATTCAGGTATATGTATTTATGTAATCAGAAAAGTGAAGCACAACGTAAACGTATTGTGATTATTAAATTGGCTTTGAATTTGAACTTTATTTCAGTTTGTATAGTTTAAATGGAATATGGAGGAGTGATAGGCAGTAATCGGATGAGGGTTTTGAATTTTTGATGAATTAATTTGGAGGAGGGATCTATCGGTATCGATTAGGTACATTACACTAACTACGATAAACTTAAAAAATAAATTTGCAAACACCCAAAATATTACTGGCACTTGTATAGCTTATGATAAAAACATATTTAAAACGACATGTAATTGGCTAGTAAGTTCGCGCAATGCGGTTGTGAGTCGATGTAAATTCAGTTGGTATCAAGTTACGGCACTGGAACTAAACTAAAAAATAAGTCGTCAGTGCCCAAATACAACAAATTAACATATTTACAACAAAGTAAGAAACAACAAAACTCGCACCTTATGGTGGCAGACGACAAAACTTTGGTTGATACCGACGGTACCGGCTTCAAATCATAAATGAATTAGTAAACCCAAAAAACATATATTTATAGATAAAAAAATGCAACTTATTTAAAAAAATACATATTTTAGGGGGAGGGGGGGCTCGTTGAGGTGGCATCACCACATGCTGCCATGTGGAGAGTTGGTTGATTCTTCTGGTTTGACACCGACACCCAAAATTAAGTAGTTATATAATTTGATCAACGTGTCATACTACATCGGATCTTGTTGTAGTATGCTAAGGTCTACAATATGTTGATCGATGTATGATACGCTTGGTGTAGGAGATTTCTTGTTTGACTTGTCAATTTGTCATGCTTGGTACTTCTTGACACGTTTTCATAACTCGTTTTCTTTATCATAACAATATTTGAATGTAATCTCCCACCAAGGGATGACAGTGAGAACGGTATTGGTAATCTCAGTCTTATGTTCGCTTGTAAAATCATGTTCAATACCATGCCCATTACTCGTCGGGTATTTCTTGGGTATTGAGCATACTCATAGAGATCTGGTATACTCATTAGGTTGTTTAAATCATAAATTTAAATTTAAAATAAACATTAGGATTTTCATGCGTATTTTTTTTTCTTTTATATTATATGATTTTATATTTTTTAGTAAAAATAATATCATCAATATATATATATATATATATATCCTGAAAGACAACTTCATTTTATACCAAACGGAATTAGTAGAACGAAGCTCACTAGTCACTAGGCATAGGTTAAGGGAAAATAAAATTATAAATTATGAGGTATATGATTTTGGTAACAATTTAGGTAAGTGGTTATATAATTTCGCATAATTAGACATTCAGACCAGACCAGGTATCACCTAATTTCATACTAACGAAATAACTATTTTCCCAGTCTCATATCTGATCAATCGTCCCAAATGTTTCGGATTTTGAATGTCCCATATATCAAGCTTAGGCTTTTTTTTTCATCCCTACATCCACCACTACCATGTAGGCATGTACATATAAATGCACCAACGTACCATGTGTGATGTGTCATTATAAATTTAATAATGCTAAAAAGCTTATAATCACATGTTGAATAGCAATTTGGCATACACCTCTACATAGTACATCATGTAACTATATAGATAATTGTATACTACGTGGCATGACACAACATAGGACAACTGACCATGTGATCTGAGCATTTGCTGAACGTGGTTGGAAATCCTAGAAGAGATAAATGATGAAAGATTATGGTTATTCATACACTCTTTTTGTTTATTCATACACCCTTTTAACGCACATTAAAACCCTATATACACCCTATAAAGGGTGTATGAATAACACATCACATTAAAAATACAGGAAATTTTCAAGAAGATTGGCTAGTTGATAAAAAGAAGAAAAATAAAAGAATTTTGCTTAAAAAAATGAGCGTTGTTATTGCAAGAATTTTGCTTGCACTATTTTTATTCAGGAACCAAATTATTTGCATTTTTCTAGTGTTCTAACCTAAGTGATTGTTTTATGGAAAGTGATCATAGATGTGTTAATTTCATTTGTGAGAGTTCATATATGATAAGCTAAGTGATTGTTAGTTATACGAAAATAACAGACGAAATACAATGAAACCTTGTAAGGGAATGAAAAACATGTGGTTGGTTGGTCAACTGAATAGCCAATTCTACAATAAATCTCGTTCTCTCAAAACCAACTCACCCCAACATGTTTTCCCTTTCACTCCCTCTTACACCATTCTTTCTCTTCTCCACCAGCTAATCACCGTCGTCGCCACCTGACCACCACCATTGCCACTGCCGTCGCCACCACCATTTAACACCATCTTCATCATCAAACCACCACCATGACCATTGTTGTTTGATATTTTAGTGTAATGAGTTGACTTGTTGACCAATGTAAATCGTAATATACAATAAGCAACTTGGGAGGTGTTGAGTGCAGCCGGTTTTAGTTATTACGATTTTAGTGGTGAAACCCCTAATAAACGCAAGGTCCAAGGAGGCGCAATACCCCCTGTTAGCAAGGTCCATGGGGCAGCGGTCATAAGTCAAGGTATTGATGGATTTTTAAATTATTTAAAATTCAAAATGGTAACTATCAAATGCAGTTACCAAACGCTAATCCACATAAACGATTCGTCGATCATTTGGTCATTTCATTGGTTCAAAAATTCGCTCTCAAAATTTGCATACTCGTTCTTGATCTTATCTGAGTTTTATACGATTAAAATGTTTGTGGAACAACCAAATAGTTTCAATCTAAAGTGCAAACGGCTCTCAGATTATCCAAATTGTTATTCGCATAAGTCCCCAACAATTGCCACCGTCTTCACAACCACCACCGTCATCATCACCACCACCACCTCACAAACGTCGCCACCATCACCTGACTACTGTCACCGTCATTACCAATTTCTTATTTTGTTTTGTTTTCATTAGTATTTCAGCTCTGCAGTTTTTCATGCATACCAACACAAAATAAATTAATAATTTGTTTCATTTCTAGATGTTAACCAAACAGGATAATGAAATGATAGTGATCGATTTCATTATATTGTAATAATATTTTTTTATTCGTTCTATTAACCCATACCAAACAAACTCTGAAATACATGCATATGCCTTTAAGCAATTGTGAGTTGAATTGACTATATATGAAGTTATATAGAATCTTGAGACTAGTGAAGAAATTTTTATTTTCATTTTTTAAATGGTGAATTTTTGTCAACTAAGAGACTTAAAATCAAAACATTTCATTTTTATTGTGTTTTAAAGGTTTTGTTTTTACCAATGGGCCACCAACTATGTTGGTATAGTCATGAACTTTAACCTATGATAATTAAGGGAATATCTCATAAAATAGTAACAAAGTTTTAAAAGTGTTCCAATTAAGTCACTCATGCAAATGTTTTCAAATCGGGTCACTAAATCTTCAAATAGAGTCTCATTAAATTTTTTTATACGTTTAAGAAAGAAATAGAGGATAAGATGTGGGGGGTCAGAGTTTGCAATATATGTAGTTAAATTTATATAAATTTAAAAAACGTTAATTATATTGAAATTCAAAAATAAAAAATAAAATTCACGTCGCCACTCAACGTCAATATAAAAAAAGATAAAAATATTTCCTATATGAAACAAAAAAGAAAAAGGCTAAAAAAATATGTTAAAACATTTAATTTAATAAAATATAAAAGTTGAGTGTCTTAATTGAAACATTTGTTAAAGTTGAGTGACCTAATTAAAACATTTTTAAAACTTGGTTAGTATTCTATAAAATTGTCCCGTTAATAAACAACCAGCTGAAGGGATCCTATTGAAGGGAGGTCTACTTTACGACCAGCTGATATTCTTGTGTTCGGGTGGGCAGGGGGGGAAACACGCCTGTGTGGATCTTAAAGGAGTGTCTCCTCTTGTTGGGCTCAGGGACCGTGGGTTTGTTGTGGGTCAGGCTGCGTTGAAGGTTGAGTCGGGCAAAGTTGTTAAACACGAGAAAGCTTGTTTAGATAATCAACATGTCTTTCTACCATTTGCCTTTGATACATTTGGTTTTCTGGCTCCAGAGGCTGTGAAATTTTTGAGTAGGGTTTAGCGCGTCGTACACGGAACCTCTTCAGCTTCTAGGTCCCAAAGCTTCGTTTTTAGCAGGATTGGCTTTGCTGTTCAAAAGGGGTTTGAGGCGCAGCCTGTTGCCCGTTTGCCTGCCACTTTATTGTAATCGTTTTATAGTAAATTATATCTAACTTATCAAAAAAAAAATAAACAACCTCTAAGTGAAATTTCAGCCTTTTTATCTTTTAAGTGTTATTGTTGTGGGTTAAAATGATGCTAATTGGACAAATGGACATTATAATAGGGCCAATAGGTGAATTATAACATTTGTGGTTGATTTGAACATAAATCTAGTAATTATACCTGTTCCATACAATTGCACCAAAAGGACAACATTATGTTTAACAACCACTCCATTGTATGTTTCTTTTCATAAATGATAAGTGAATAACGACGGCAAATAATTATCTACCTTTGATTAATATTCACATTCATGATTCATATATCTATTACATATATATTTTATATTTTAATCAATCAACGACAGAAATAGAATGAATGTGTGTGCAAAAGCACAAGATTTGATGTGGATTAGAAAGTGACCATCAATTTAATTAAGTATTTCGAATAAAACCAATTTTGACCATCTATTATATCTTTAAGTCTTTTATTCAAAACTAATAAACGCGTTTTTGTTAGGGGTGAGCATAAAAGGGGTAAGACCAGATCATACCCAATTATTAGTAATACGGTTGGTTCAGGTGCCCTATGAATACCATTAAATGGGTCCGGACCCATATCGGGTCTCGAAGGCTTGGCCCATTCGCTCCTTACATTAATCGGGTAAGACCTGCGAGACCCGAACAAATCAGACCCGTTTGTTTACAATAGGGTCAGTTTTCGGGTCCTGAGAATACCACTAAACGGATTTGGGTTCTGGTCAGGTCTCACAGGTCTGACCAGTTTGTTCACCCCTAAATAGTCATTTCTTATTGTTTTACGTCCATGAATTTAGTTTACGAAAAATAATTATGAGTATATAAACTAGTTTTAAATAAATATTGTATGTGAAATAAATCAAATATATTTAACTACTGTTGAGTTCAAATATGTGGTAAGATGAAATATATTTAATTTAGCATATTTATCTTGTAATTTATATTTAAAGGATGATAATTATACATATGCTGCTCCCAATTATTGAAAAACTATAGAAATGATTTAAATTCAGATCCAATCTTGTTCTTGTTATGAACACTTCAATAATTAGCTCCAAACTAATAAAAGCGAAAAAAATAGGAAAGGAACCAAGGTTAAATTATAAAAATAAAATATTTTTAATCAACAATTATTTTGAATGTCAGAAAAAAAAGGAAGAAGAAAATTGTTCAATATTTAAAAGTACTAAAGCCATAAAGGGCATGAGGCATTCAATAATGAAAAAAATACAATGAGATTGTGGTTGAAACATCAAACATATTTGTTAAAAGTGTTTATTATTCAAATATAACATGAAAAAAATAATAAATTAAGGGCATACTTTTAAAACAGTAATATTTATTAGTTTTTATCATATTTTAGATTATTTAAAATTAATCCTAACGCACACCGTATTCAAACCTTTTGAATTCAAATTCAATTTCAAAATTTTCAAATTCAAATAACCTGATTAGTCATAATTAATCAAAAACCGAGTCAATGAACACCATACCCTAATTCCATTACAACAAAATAAACGCTAATGCAAGTATGATAAAATGTTTATTTAGGGCATTCCCATTTGAATATCCATATCCATCTACATAAAGTCAAAAGTTTGTTTAGATCACATTCTTTATCTTCGTCGCTATATTTTCCTTTTTCTTTTTAAATTTTTATTTCTTTCTATTTCCTTTGTCTGATGTACAAATCAAAATGCTTAAGTTACAAAACGAAATTTTAAAGTACAATATTTAAATTTTGGAGGCATTAATAGTGAATCTCTATATATACATATTCAGAGCATTCTCATCCCACTACCTGTAATTATGTGAGGGAAGTTTGCAAACTATAGGGTGAGGTTGCGAGTGATTATGAGTGTAAATTATATGGTGGAGAGAGAAATGTAGTGATTCTTTTGTAAATTTGGGAAATCATTGTTTGCCCTATCTATTTTTTAATATTTGTTGGATTGGTTGTGAGTATAGGAAAGAGAAAACTGTAATGATAAAGGTATAAAAAATATTATTTAATTGAACTAGAACGAGAAATGTAGTGTTTTTTAATGTAATTATAGAGTTATGAATGAAGAACGGGGGGAGAATGCTCTCACTATATCAAAAACTTTATATTTTGATATGAAGATTCGAATACATAAACAAAATAAGATAAAGCTCCAAAAATTGGAGATGACAAAATGCGATGCGGCTCAGATGCGAGTATAAGCCTTTAAAAGGTTGTATCATGCCTTAAAACATGTAAGCAAAGGCTACGTCTTGCAAAGTTGTCTTAACGCATTCATAATCCCCATTAATAGGTTATGACTGATGTGGTCTAAATTATATATATTTTTATATTAATATTTCCTACACTTTTAAATATTTTTGAGCTATGTCTTTATTGAATATTATTATTAATTGGTTCATATGTAAGTTTAATGGGGTCTGGAGACATTGAGCTGAAAAGGAGCATTTTTTACCATGCTTGAAACTGACAAGAGAAAACGTCTTTTGCAATCAGTGCATGTGTGACATCTAAGGCATATTTTTTGTCTTATAAATCTTTCAACGTGATGAGCTAAATAATATTTTACGTTTGAAAGAAAAGAAATAAAGAAAGTGTCATGTTACACATCTCCGTTAATGTTTTATTTGTTAGTTTAATGTGATGCTTATTATTGCTTTCTAAATTTTGATTGCACAGGTATGAATTTGAGAACAATGGAATGACATTAACTAAAGTCCACAAACGAAATTATTGGTGATATTGCTGGCCCACAATTAACTGATCTAGCAGCCCAAAAATTGTTGACGGTGGAATGAGAATTCTTTTACCCTACAACTATTAAATATATAAAGAGGGGGAGACGCAATTAGAGGGGCAGCCCCCTTTTTGGGGTTTAACGGAAGCACGTCAAAGAAGCAGCCAAGCAACCTGGTCAATTAAGTCACGGCAGAATCAAAAGAAAAGAATTAAAGAAGCAAGCAGGCAGGCAGGCAGGAGAATTAATTTAAGCTCACAGGCTAGTAGCTCAACTATTATTATTATTTTCGATGAACCGTAATACTTGTTTAATCTTTGTTTCGTCAAATATTATTATGGTTGGCTAAACTTTTATACTGCCTGGGTTTGGATAAATACTTGTTAGACTCGTTTTATTTTTAGGTTTTGATTATTAGTGATTGGTTCATGTTTTGGTAAAGTTTTTATTTTATTTGGTTGTGATGCACATGCGTATTTGGTATTAATTTATTATCAATTTTATTGTTCCATATGTGTCCTTGTGAACGTCTTTCATGTATGGATTCATATTAGGTTACTTACTGTGTGTTTGTAACTAGTTTATGGTATATAGTTAACGTATTCCATAGGAGCGATAATTGAGAATTTAGAGATACCTTATATTCTGTCACTTGAGAGACCGGGAGGTAATTGAGTGTCGTCTGTTTTGGTCTTTTGCGGGTTTGAGTAGTGATTGCACGGGAGTGAGTTACCCTAGATTCCTTTAGATTCTTACAGATCCGAATTATAACCGAATTCAATAAAAATACCCCTTTACGCCTTAGGGTGTTTTGTGATTTGAGAGAACGAGAGGTGATTTAATCTTTGGGTACCTTAACATAGTTAGGTAAGGTGACACTGGGAGGTGATCCGAACCATTAAACCGTTGAGCATACATGATATTTATGGTTCTTAGGTATTGTTGGTGAGACTGGGAGGTGATCTAGCTTACTATAGTTATTCCTTAAATTTCATATTTTTAGAATACGGTACCAATCATAAATCCAATTCCGAAAGTTTACGAGTTGACTAGTGGGATTCTTTGCCTAGGTAGTTACTTACCCTATTTGAGTTCTAAACCGATTTGTCCGTGTCTAGTTTTAGAGTAGTACTATTTATTTTATATTTAAAAAAAACATAAAAATCAATTAATTAAGTTTAGTTAAGTTAGAGTCTAGTTTAGGTGTCGCTAGTATTCTGTGGGTTCGATATCCGGACTTCGTTAGGCTTTACTACAATTGATAGGTACACTTGCCTGTCTAGTGGTCTAGCATTAGGATAGTCTAGATTTATAAATTTAAAACTAGAGTGTCTAAGTTAGGTTAAGTTTTTTTTAATAGACTGTGTTTTGCACATCAATGACCAATGTGTCATTTCCCCTTCTCATGTATTGAAATATATAAACACAAATTACATATTAGTCCCTTAGACTATACAAAGAATACCAACTAACTTCATTATAGTCTAATATACCCCCTCAGTCTAAGGTGGAGGATTTCGCAAGCTTAGTCTGGATCGAAAATCGGTAAAGAGAACGCGTGGCAGCCCTTTGGTGAAGATGTCCGAAAAATTAAGGCGAGACGGCACATGAAGGACCCGTACATGTCCACGTTGAACCTGTTCGCGAACGAAGTGTATGTCAATCTCCACATGTTTGGTACGTTGATGTTGAACGGGGTTACCCGATAAATAGATGGCACTCACGTTGTCTGTGTAGACCAACGATGTGCGACGTGGCGGATGCCCCAGTTCCAAGAGAAGGTTTTCGTAACCAACAGATCTCACTCACAACATTTGCGATCCCACGATATTCAGCCTCGGCACTGGAACGAGACATAACGGTCTGTCGTTTTGAGGACCATGAGAGTAAGTTATCACCAAGAAATACACAATAACTAGATGTAGAACGGCGGGTGTCAGGACAGCCGGCCCAATCAGCATCGGTGTAAGCAACCAACGTAAAATGCCGAAAAGGTTGCATCAGAATCCCGAGATCTATCGTACCCTTTACGTACCGTAGGATACGTTTTAATGCAAGAAAGTGATGCGTCCGGGGGGCATGCATGTACATGCACACTTGTTGGACAGCATACGAGATATCTGGACGCGTTAAAGTAAGATATTGAAGTGCACCGTCCAAGCTACGGTAAAACGTAGGATCATCAAGTAAGTCACCGGACTCGGCACTGAGCTTTCCGAAGGTATCAACAGGTGTCTGAACCGGGTTACAATCATTCATTTTAGCCCGATGGAGGATATCTTGAGCATACCGGGATTGTGATAAGAACAGGCCATCCTTAGTTCTGGTGACGGCTATGCCCAAAAAATAAGAGAGAGGCCCGAGGTCCTTCATCACAAACTCCGAAGACAGGTGACTCATAAAGTGGTGTTTTAGTTTTGGAGATGAGGTAACCATGATAATGTCATCAACGTATAAAAGGATATAGGCCGTGTGGATACCGTGTCGATAAATAAAGAGTGAATGATCACTCGAACTGGGCCGAAAACCAAGATGGGTCACATAATCGGTGAAACGTTGGTACCACGCCCGGGATGCCTGTTTAAAATCGTACAATGACTTTTTCAACCGACAAACATGATCCGGGAAGTTTTTGTCACGGAAACCTGGGGGCTGGTTCATAAACACTGTTTTGTATAAATGTCCATGTAAAAACGCATTTTTAACATCCAATTGTGTGATGTCCCAGTTGTATGACAAAGCAAGAGACAAAACCGTGCGAATGGTTGCCGGTTTAACGACCGGACTAAAAGTTTCCGAACAATCCACACCAATCTGTTGTGACCGACCATCCCCAACGAGTCTAGCCTTATACCATTCCAAGGACCCATCCGATTTCAACTTTTGTTTGAATATCCACATACACCGAATCACATTCATGTTTGACTGTCGAGGCACGGGATCCCAAGTCTTATTATTAATAAGGGCAGAAAATTCGTCTTGCATAGCATGGTTCCAAGTATAAATTTAGTATAGGGCGCTTGGTCTTGAAATCCTTCACAAGAAAACCATAAGGGTCAAACTCAACTGAAACATTGTTATCAGTTGTTAAACAGCGAACCGATAATAAGTTTTTAATCAAGGATGGTGAAACAAGTATCTTAGGTAGATAAAGGGGTGGGCATGGGGGAGACAGGGTGGTATGGCCAACACCGGTGGCTTGGATTTTGGAACCATTGCCTACAAGAATAAATTTAGTACCATTATTAACATAAGAATTTAAGATACCTGCCGAATGAGCCATGTAATTTGTTGCGCCGGTGTCCATGTACCAATTCTGATCGGGATTCAATGTCATAGTGTGAAGGGCTTGCTCAATGTTTGTAGGAGTATATGCTGCAGAATTTGTTGATGGACCTGGTCCAAGAATACCCGGATTACGAACCGGAGGACGCATCATAGGCATAGTCGGGTATGGACATGGTGGAGCCGCCCATTGTGGAGGAGAGTAACCCCATGGCTGGTAAGGCCAGGGCTGCTGTGACGGATTGTAACACCCCGTAACCGCAGCGGAAACGTACACGGGATGCAACAGACACATCTGATATCAACAGCATTGTTTATAAAGAAAACACCACTACATTAATTTAAACGTATTACATTGTTCTGAGTTTCATAACCATCTAAGCGTTATCACATAAGTGTTACCGATAATACATTATCATATTTAATGCAAAATATAGATCTCTAGACTTCCACAAATAGCACACAGCATCGAACACATATCACTCATTCCGATTTGAGTGTACCTAGAAAGCATGTAAAGAAAACGGGTCAACTACGAATAGTTGGTGAGTTTCACTAATTTAAATAAACCATGACAAATCATTATAAAAATCATAAGTAAGTGATGTAATTATACTGCGTTCACAATTGAAAACTCTATTAACCCCAAAACATAACGATTAACCTCCGGGAACTCTGTTACCCCAGAATACTTTCAATTACCCCTGGGACCTCTGTTACCCCAGAAACACATTTAATAACCTCTAGGAACTCTGTTACCCCAGAAACACATTTAATAACCTCTGGGAACTCGGTTACCCCAGAACACTGTTTCGGGCCTTACAATATTAGCAACTCAGTTAATTACCATCTTAATACATTACCGTACGATTTCCGTACAATAAACATTATATAAATACATTCGTTTCCATGCGATTAGCACGTACTTAAACACTTTGGATAGAAACATGCTTTCCGCCCCGGGAAAATATTTAAAACAGTTCAATAAAAAGGGGCTCGTGAAAACTCACCTTGTTGGTGAGCAGAGGTGTAATACCGTGAACAGCTACCGGCCCGGATCTGTAATACGATCCCTAAGTCATTACTACGCAATTTCTATTAATATAACTTAAATTCGTGTTAACCGGTACGTCCGGGGACACTGTTAACCCAGTACCGTACGCGATCCGGGGACGATGTTAACCCCGATACACTTCTCAGGACTTAGATTGTGATATCACTTAGAGTTCTTTAGTCAAAACTACCGATAGTTTGTTTTCTCGTTTTGCGTGCTTAGCACGGTTATTCGTCTTTATGTATTCAAAAATGAGTTTGACCACATACGTCCCGAAAATAGTCATCATTGATATTTTCATTAAAGTGGTGAAATTAGGGCTCGGTTAGACACCCCGTTTGGCCGCAGGGCCCGTTTCCGCCTTTAATACACCGGAAACGGTTAAATCGGGTAAAATTACCCAAATCATCCGAATTTTTTTCAGATGATTTTTTTTTACTTGATTAACTTAGTTTCATGAAAATAGTCCATTTTTAGGGTTTTTATGCACCAGTCAGCTCGCTTAGGCGAACTTTACCGGTTTACTCGTTTTAAGTTTTAAAAGTTTGTTTTTAAGTTCCAATTAGCACAAATAAATATCCGTTTAGTCTTGGACCTTGAAATTTTGTACAAAACATATTTTGACAGTAAGAAATTTTATAAAATTTTTCCAGAATTAATTTTTGTATCTAAGATTTATTTAACCATTTCTAAACGTCATTTAAACACCAAATATGTCAAAAATACCAAACGACCTTCGAAAAATCCCAAATTTTCCTGGGATGACCCCTGTCACCCACATAGTTCACTGTAATTTTTCCAGAACCAAAAACTCATTTTTCATGCCATTTTTACCAAAACCGAGCTAGAAATCCCTAGAACTCGTTTTACCGAAAAGCCTACTTATACTTCTCCAATGAACCTGAAATTTAGTGTGTGACTTTTATATGTTATAAAAAGCTTATCTTAAATTTTCCAGAATTTTTCATGATGTTTAGCTATTTTTCATCATTTTTAGCCAAAACCGAGAATTAAATTCACCAAATATTCATCATTTTTCCAAAAATTACCAAAATTTCACAGATCTCATATTTTCATGTGTAGATCATCTCTGTGAAATTTCATGACCCAACTCTAAGCCTACCACAATCTGTCCAAAATAACTAAATCACACGAAAACCGAACTATCTTGTGTTTTCTAGCGTTAGATCGCAAAGATCTTGGTTTCTAGCCTTTGCTAGCCACTAGATACAACACTTACAAGAACATCAACACCACACCAAGCAAGTTATACCCACAATCAAGCCATTTCTTTCATGGTTTCGATTAAAACATCAAAACAAAGATTTTGACCGTAAAAATTCGTTTTTGACTCTTTTAGCTACTTTCTTGGACCAAGATCCTTTGTATAACTTGTATACATCCCTTGATCCTCCAAGAATCAGTTTCATCTCGGGTTTTCACCCATTTTTCATTTGAAACCTCATTTTCTCAAGATTATGGAATCAAAAACTAAGAATCAACCATTAAAATCATGTTTATACCTTGAGTTCTTGCCTAAAAAGCTTGGGTTTTGGATGGATGATGAAGAGGTTGAGAGGATATTGGGAGAAATAATGTGGAAAAAAGAAAAGTGAAGTGTGTGTGTGACTAGCATGGACCGATCGGTCCATGTTAAGTGGGTGGGGGGGCCCACATCTCCAACCATGGCCACATATTCGGATTGCGTAATCCGGATAATGTTGTGGATAATCTGGTTCAGTTCGTTTTTCGGTTAAACGTTTAATTCCGCTCAAAACGAGACCAAAACGGTCGTTTTTCGGCTTAAAATTAAAATTTATATAAAACTGATTTAAAAACTTTAAAAACTTAAACCATGACGTTTATTGACTTAACACATCGTATTGTCGGTAATTGTTCATCTTTTTCGGCTTGATCGATCGTCTCTTGCTTGGTTTGATGTTAAAGGTTTCGTTTATCGTACCGACGTACTAATAAATCGAAATCCTTTTTCTGTGCTATAATTCACTTATCCCGAAGCTTTAATACTTCGTAAACATCACTAAACATTATATATTTCGTCTATAATGTAATTCCCGATTCGTTCGGGTTTCAATAATCGTTCATCGATTAATCGTAATCCCGATACGACTAGTTGTACATTTGAGTATAATTCGTACTGTGAATCTTATATACTCGCATAAACACATTATAATTCATATATTCAGTATTGAATAACACGTACATAGTATATTCCGGCTAGGGTATACCTGAATTTGCCGGAATCGTTACATTCTTCCCCCGTTATAAAAAATTTCGTCCTCGAAATTTTACGCGTCAACTACTTCCTTTTGAGGAAATAGGTGGGGGTATTTCTTCCGAAATTCGTCCTTTCGTTCCCATGTATATTCTGGGCCTCGTTGCGAGTTCCATCTAACTTTGACCAACGAGATCTTATTGTGTCTAAGTTGCTTGATTTTCCCGTCTACTATTTCTATGGGCTCCTCTACAATGTTGAGCTTATCATTTATTTGAACACCCTCTAAGGGTAACACCGATGTCTCATCCGACAGACACCGTTTCAGGTTCGACACGTGAAACACGTTGTGAACTGCACTCAGTTCATCAGGCAGTTCTAATCGGTATGCTACAGGACCGATTTTCGCAGTAATATCGAATGGTCCAATATATCTAGGGGCTAACTTCCCCGCCTTGCCAAATCTAACCACACCCTTCCACGGTGATACTTTCAAATACACTTTATCACCTTTCTCAAATGATAACGGTTTTCTACGGTTATCGGCATAACTCTTATGCCGATCCCGCGCGGCCTTCAGATTGTTTTTAATTTCAAGAATTTTGCTGGTCGTTTCCTGGACCAGATCTGATCTAATAACCTGTGTGTCGCCCACTTCAGTCCAGCAGAGTGGTGATCGACATTTCCGACCATACAATGCTTCGTAAGGCGCTGCCTTTATACTGCTATGATAACTGTTATTATAGGAAAATTCAACGAGTGGGAGATGTTGATCCCAATTTCCTTTAAAATCCAGTACGCATGCACGAAGCAAATCCTCCAGGGTTTGGATGGTCCTCTCAGACTGACCGTCGGTCTGAGGGTGGTAAGCTGTGCTTAGATCAATACGCGTTCCCAGCGCTTCTTGGACAGCTTGCCAAAGTTTGGAGGTGAAATGGCTATCCCAATCGGAGATGATTGAGATGGGTAGCCCATGACGGGACACAATTTCATTTATATAAATCTGCGCAAGTCTCTCAGTGTTATAATTATTTCTAATCGGGATAAAATGTGCCGATTTGGTTAATCGATCCACGACTACCCAAATTGCATCATATCCTCGGGACGTCTTGGGGAGGTGTGTCACAAAATCCATCGTGATCTGCTCCCACTTCCATTCGGGAATTTCCGGTTGTTGTAACATTCCCGAAGGTTTCGGGTGCTCCGCTTTAACCCTCGCACACGTCGTACACTTGCCGACGTATGTGGCTATATCCTTTTTCATACCCGGCCACCAGTAGAACTCCTTCACATCCTGGTACATCTTATCCGATCCCGGATGTATGGAATATTTCGATTTATGCGCTTCGTCCATGATTAATTCACGAAGGTCATGGAGGGTCGGGATCCAAATCCGATTTTTGAAATAGAGAATTTCGTCCACGCGCTGTTCGAAATTCTTCTCGTTACCGTAAAGTCCCTCTTTTTCCAATTGTTCCTCTTTCAACGCCTCGCGTTGAGCGACTCGAATCAAATCCGAAAGGTTCGACTGGACTATCATCCCCAGCGCTCGCACTCGCGATGGCTTCACCCGATCCTTCCTACTCAAGGCATCGGCTACGACGTTAGCCTTGCCGGGGTGATAACGGATGTCACAGTCATAGTCGCTTAATAATTCGACCCATCTTCGTTGTCTCATATTCAGTTCTTTCTTATCGAATATGTGTTGCAAACTTTTATGATCGGTGAAGATGGTGCACTTTGTACCGTAGAGATAATGTCTCCAGATTTTAAGTGCGAAGATGACTGCTCCCAGTTCTAAGTCATGAGTGGTGTAATTTTTCTCGTGTATTTTTAACTGTCGAGAAGCATAGGCTATGACCTTATTATTTTGCATCAACACGCATCCTAACCCTCTCCGGGATGCGTCACAATACACGACAAAACCATCGTCTCCGTCGGGGAGACTTAAGATCGGCGCTTGGCACAATTTTTGTTTTAGCGTTTGAAATGCCGTTTCCTGCTCTTCACCCCAATCATACCTTCGATCCTTTTGAGTCAGGAGGGTTAAAGGTTGGGCGATGCTGGAAAAGTTCTCTATAAATCGACGATAGTATCCAGCTAAGCCTAAGAATTGGCGGATTTCCTTTGGCGATTTAGGCGCTTGCCAACTCTTAACTGCTTCAACCTTACTTGGATCAACGTGTATTCCTTGATGGTTTATAACGTGTCCAAGGAAATGCACTTCTTGTAACCAGAAGTTACACTTGGAGAATTTTGCAAACAACTTCTCCTGATTTAGAAGCTCTAAAATTAATCTCAAGTGTTGCTCGTGCTCTTCTTTACTTTTCGAGTAAATCAAAATATCGTCAATAAACACGATGACGAATTTATCGAGGTAGGGTTTACAGACTCGATTCATGAGATCCATGAATACTGCTGGCGCATTTGTTAGCCCGAAGGGCATCACTAAGAACTCGTAATGGCCGTAGCGAGTCCGGAATGCGGTTTTTGGGATATCCTCCTCCTGGATTCTAACCTGATGGTATCCCGATCTAAGATCTATTTTTGAGAAGTAGTTCGCACCTTGTAGCTGGTCGAACAGATCATCGATTCGGGGAAGAGGATACCTATTTTTGATTGTCAACTTGTTCAGCTCCCTGTAATCAATGCACATTCTAAGGCTTCCGTCCTTCTTTTTCACGAATAGTACCGGTGCACCCCACGGGGAATAACTAGGACGAATAAATCCTTTATCCAACAATTCTTGCAACTGATTGGATAATTCTTGCATCTCAGATTGTGCAAGTCGGTAAGGTGCCTTAGCAACAGGGCCAGCTTGAGGTAACAGATCGATTCTGAATTCGACCTGTCGGGTTGGCGGTAATCCAGGAAGTTCCTCTGGGAAAACTTGTGGAAATTCGCGTACCACGGGGATATCGTCCACCCATTTTTCCTCAGAATCAGTGGCCGTCAGGCTCGCTAGATACGCCACACATCCCTGACGTATATATTTTAACACCTTGAGGTGGGATATAAATGGTATCATGGTGCCGGATTTTTCTCCTTGCACTAATACCTCCTCGTCATCCGACACCCGGATCTTGACGATTTTCTTTTCACAGTTTATTTCTACCCTGTTACGTGCTAACCAATCCATTCCCACTATCACGTCAAAACTACCCAATTCTACCGGTAACAAGTCAATCAGAAAGGATTGTTCGTTCAGAATAAAAGGGCAATTCCGAACTATCTGATTAACTATCATGGTTTTACCGTTAGCGACTTCTACGGTGTAAGGTTCTATGGTTTCACCAATAGGAAGGTTTGCTATCGAAAGGAATCTAACGGAGACAAAACTTCTATCGGCACCTGTATCAAATAATACAGAAGCGTAATGATCAGAGACGAGGAATGTACCTGTCACTACGCTGGGGTCCTGGCGTGCCTCGTTCGCCCCCATCACGAATGCTCGGCCTCGCGCCGGATTGGACGACGATGCCTGACCCGCGGGTTGCCTCCCGTTTCCTCCCTGGTTCAGTTTCGGACAGTGTCTTTTAAAGTGATCCGTGCTGCCGTATTCATAGCAAGCACGGCTGGTGGTCACCATTTGGTTTCCTTGCGGGTTCTGCTGTTGGGCTGGTTGGGTCTTAAATTGCTGCGCACGGATAGGTTGCGGTTGTCGGTTCAGGTTGTTCAGATTTGTCTTACAATTTGGTGCGTAGTGTCCAATCCTGCCACACCGGTGGCACACCACCTCTTTGCACACGCCACCATGGTGGTAACCACATTTCCCACACTTAGGAAACGTTCCCTTCGGTGGTTCTTGCCTTCCGCCCGAACTAGTCATTGCGTAGTTCTGGGCAGTGGGTCTAGCACGTTTACCTTGCTGCTTTTCCTGGGTCCTATGGTCATGTGAACTCCGCTTCCCCCCAGCGGACTCTCCTGCCACCTTTAGTGATCCGCTTCTTACGAAATCATACGTGACGATACCAGCTTGCGTCACCGCACCCTCATACGTCTGGTGTCCCCCAGAATTGACTATACTCCTTACTACTGGAGTTAGTCCCCAAATATAACGCTCCACCCTCTTCGACTCTGGGGTGACCAACCATGGTACCAATCGCGCCAACTCATTAAACCGGTTCGTATAACCCAAGTGGTCCGCCCCCTGCATCTCCAGATTCCACAATTCATTTTCTAATTTCTGCAATTCGTTTCTCGGGCAAAAATGTTCCAATACAAGAGCCTTGAGCTCTGTCCAGGTCATGCGGTTTGTCGTCGCCTGACCGCGAGTCTGCACTATCGTGTTCCTCCATGTCAAGGCATGGTCCGTGAATGTGCAGGCAGCATACTTAACAACACAATCCTCGGGGCAGCTGCTGATATTTACCACGGATTCTATTTTCTCGATCCACTTAACCAACCCATTTGGTCCTTCAGACCCGCTAAACTCTAGAGGTTTGCACAACATAAAGTCCTTGATCGAACATCCCCTGGATGCACGAATCGGTTCAGTACGGTTCGTCTCTACCGTAGGTATAGGGCCATTACTATCAGTAACGACCACCCTAGGCGGTGCGTCATTACTCGGAATCGTGTTTTCATTCTGCGGAGGATTAGTATTTCGTTCCCCGTCATTATTGGTGGTCGTTTGATTGCTCGGAGGGGTTGGATTGGTCGAGTTGTTAATACTGGCGGCGATTCGCGATACCTATATCTGGTATCGCCGCCTCCAACTGGCGAGCAATCAGACGGCTCACGTCCACTTCCGACAATTGGGCTGAACGTTTTGGTGCCATTCTACACAACATCAAGAAAATATATATAATCAATACAAATTCCAATCATAAAACACAACAAACATTCCATTCATTAATAAACGTTAGTACATATTACACAAACATTCGTTCATATTACTTTCCTGTCACTATTACATTAGATAAGTTTTCCTACATAGGGCCTATGTCGGCATCATCTCGACATAACCAGCAACGGGTCAGTGCTTGAATGATACCCAAAAGTATCTATACTGATATGCCCCAAAAGAGACCCACCCTAAGGGCCAGTGGTTGTATTATAACTAAACAAGATTCACTCCATGTTAGCATCACCACTAACTGCTTACACAGAGTATCAAAAAAATGGTCCCTGTCTATCCCCAACCCAAAACAACTAAACACGGTGGTAAACCAACCCCACCAACATCGCCACCAACACCACTAACACAGCCATCATAACCCGAACCCGACTCTCCATCCTGTCAAGCATCCATTGGGAGTATGAGCACTCCCTCTTCAGCTGGGCAATCGCATACTGATGATCCAGTATGCAATCACCCAAGTACATCCTCCTCTGGACTCCCACCGTCAGGGCGGCGGAGTGTTCGTTCACCTGTTCGGTGAGCGTTTGGAGCCAGGCCGCCGCGTCCCGTTCCTATCTCGGGAGGCCCCACACAGGTAGAGTCGCAGGCTCGGGCCGAGAGCTGGAGGACTCGCCCCTGCGAGTAGCAGGTCTGGGTGGGGGCGAGATAGGTCGGACAGGTGGGATACTGATCGCGCCGTGAGGCGGGGTCCGAATCCGGGGGGTGCAGGAGCGACCTGTGGTACGGGTGGGGTCGGGGATCTGGCAATCCTAGCTGGGGAGGACTGGCCGGAACTCCTAAAGCTAGCCTCGGAAGGCTCGGTGCTAGATGCTACAAGTGGGCTCCCGGAGTCCCCGGAGCTGACCTCCTCCGGGTCCTCCTCAATCGACAAACTGGGGGTTCTTGACATTTTACCTGCACACAAGTTAACAAACATATAGTTCTTTCCATGGGGTAAATCATAATCAAATTAATATACACTTACTTATACAACTTGACCACATAACAATATTATCACATATTTGCACGTATGTTGCCAATTTTACCTATTAAAGTCCCCGGTGACTTCCCCTGAATTCCCTCGTGCAGACAAGTCTGTTATTATGTTCCGGACCATAATAACCCACTTGTCCATCCAAGTTCATCCCGATCTCGTCACAATATATATTTAGTTGATATTCAGATCCTATAATACTTGAGCTACTGGTTATATTTTAGGTATCTTTTAAAGACATCCTAATTCTTTATAACCAATGGCTCTGATACCAAGTTCTGTAACACCCCGTAACCGCAGCGGAAACGTACACGGGATGCAACAGACACATCTGATATCAACAGCATTGTTTATAAAGAAAACACCACTACATTAATTTAAACGTATTACATTGTTCTGAGTTTCATAACCATCTAAGCGTTATCACATAAGTGTTACCGATAATACATTATCATATTTAATGCAAAATATAGATCTCTAGACTTCCACAAATAGCACACAGCATCGAACACATATCACTCATTCCGATTTGAGTGTACCTAGAAAGCATGTAAAGAAAACGGGTCAACTACGAATAGTTGGTGAGTTTCACTAATTTAAATAAACCATGACAAATCATTATAAAAATCATAAGTAAGTGATGTAATTATACTGCGTTCACAATTGAAAACTCTATTAACCCCAAAACATAACGATTAACCTCCGGGAACTCTGTTACCCCAGAATACTTTCAATTACCCCTGGGAACTCTGTTACCCCAGAAACACATTTAATAACCTCTGGGAACTCGGTTACCCCAGAACACTGTTTCGGGCCTTACAATATTAGCAACTCAGTTAATTACTATCTTAATACATTACCGTACAATTTCCGTACAATAAACATTATATAAATACATTCGTTTCCATGCGATTAGCACGTACTTAAACACTTTGGATAGAAACATGCTTTCCGCCCCGGGAAAATATTTAAAACAGTTCAATAAAAAGGGGCTCGTGAAAACTCACCTTGTTGGTGAGCAGAGGTGTAATACCGTGAACAGCTACCGGCCCGGATCTGTAATACGATCCCTAAGTCATTACTACGCAATTTCTATTAATATAACTTAAATTCGTGTTAACCGGTACGTCCGGGGACACTGTTAACCCAGTACCGTACGCGATCCGGGGACGATGTTAACCCCGATACACTTCTCAGGACTTAGATTGTGATATCACTTAGAGTTCTTTAGTCAAAACTACCGATAGTTTGTTTTCTCGTTTTGCGTGCTTAGCACGGTTATTCGTCTTTATGTTTTCAAAAATGAGTTTGACCACATACGTCCCGAAAATAGTCATCATTGATATTTTCATTAAAGTGGTGAAATTAGGGCTCGGTTAGACACCCCGTTTGGCCGCAGGGCCCGTTTCCGCCTTTAATACACCGGAAACGGTTAAATCGGGTAAAATTACCCAAATCTTTCGAATTATTTTCGGATGATTTATTTTTACTTGATTAACTTAGTTTCATGAAAATAGTCCATTTTTAGGGTTTTTATGCACCAGTCAGCTCGCTTAGGCGAACTTTGCCGGTTTACTCGTTTTAAGCTTTAAAAGTTTGTTTTTAAGTTCCAATTAGCACAAATAAATATCCGTTTAGTCTTGGACCTTGAAATTTTGTACAAAACATATTTTGACAGTAAGAAATTTTATAAAATTTTTCCAGAATTAATTTTTGTATCTAAGATTTATTTAACCATTTCTAAACGTCATTTAAACACCAAATATGTCGAAAATACCAAACGACCTTCGAAAAATCCCAAATTTTCCTGGGATGACCCCTGTCACCCACATAGTTCACTGTAATTTTTCCAGAACCAAAAACTCATTTTTCATGCCATTTTTACCAAAACCGAGCTAGAAATCCCTAGAACTCGTTTTACCGAAAAGCCTACTTATACTTCTCCAATGAACCTGAAATTTTGTGTGTGACTTTTATATGTTATAAAAAGCTTATCTTAAATTTTCCAGAATTTTTCATGATGTTTAGATATTTTTCATCAATTTTAGCCAAAACCGAGCATTAAATTCACCAAATATTCATCCTTTATCCAAAAATTACCAAAATTTCACAGATCTCATATTTTCATGTGTAGATCATCTCTGTGAAATTTCATGACCCAACTCTAAGCCTACCACAATCTGTCCAAAATAACTAAATCACACGAAAACCGAACTATCTTGTGTTTTCTAGCGTTAGATCGCAAAGATCTTGGTTTCTAGCCTTTGCTAGCCACTAGATACAACACTTACAAGCACATCAACACCACACCAAGCAAGTTATACCCACAATCAAGCCATTTCTTTCATGGTTTCGATTAAAACATCAAAACAAAGATTTTGACCGTAAAAATTCGTTTTTGACTCTTTTAGCTACTTTCTTGGACCAAGATCCTTTGTATAACTTGTATACATCCCTTGATCCTCCAAGAATCGGTTTCATCTCGGGTTTTCACCCATTTTTCATTTGAAACCTCATTTTCTCAAGATTATGGAATCAAAACTAAGAATCAACCATTAAAATCATGTTTATACCTTGAGTTCTTGCCTAAAAAGCTTGAGTTTTAGATGGATGATGAAGAGGTTGAGAGGATATTGGGAGAAATAATGGGGAAAAAAGAAAAGTGAAGTGTGTGTGTGACTAGCATGGACCGATCGGTCCATGTTAAGTGGGTGGGGGGGCCCACATCTCCAACCATGGCCACATATTCGGATTGCGTAATCCGGATAATGTTGTGGATAATCTGGTTCAGTTCGTTTTTCGGTTAAACGTTTAATTCCGCTCTAAACGAGACGAAAACGGTCGTTTTTCGGCTTAAAATTAAAATTTATATAAAACTGATTTAAAAACTTTAAAAACTTAAACCATGACGTTTATTGACTTAACACATCGTATTATCGGTAATTGTTCATCTTTTTCGGCTTGATCGATCGTCTCTTGCTTGGTTCGATGTTAAAGGTTTCGTTTATCGTACCGACGTACTAATAAATCGAAATCCTTTTTCTGTGCTATAATTCACTTATCCCGAAGCTTTAATACTTCGTAAACATCACTAAACATTATATATTTCGTCTATAATGTAATTCCCGATTCGTTCGGGTTTCAATAATCGTTCATCGATTAATCGTAATTCCGATACGACTAGTTGTACATTTGAGTATAATTCGTACTGTGAATCTTATATACCCGCATAAACACATTATAATTCATATATTCAGTATTGAATAACACGTACATAGTATATTCCGGCTAGGGTATACCTGAATTTGCCGGAATCGTTACACGGATACTCGGGAGCAACAGAATAATTGCCCGAAACAGAATAATTGTTGCGTCCGCGATCCCTACCCCGGCCGCGGTGACGGCCTCCCCGACCGCGCCCCTGATACTTATCAGTACCTCGCTGATTGAACCTGTTGGAGACCTCAGCAAGCTGATCCGGGACTGCAGTGGGGGGCTGTACCACAGCAGCGTTGGCAGTTGCAGTAGGCTGTTGCTGTGCTTTGCGGGACTCTTCTGTGAGCAAGGCAGTACGGGCAGCCGTAAAGGTAGGCAGAACATCTTTCTGTTGGAGGGTAGTAGCGAGGTAATCAAACTCATTGGAGAGCCCGGTAATCAACTGAAGAACCAAGGATTGATCTGTGATAGGAGCATCAACATTAGACAACTGATCAGAAAGCAATTTTAATTCTCTACAATAAGCGGTTGCATCCGGAAACGCCGCTAGTTTCGTATTAGAGAATTTTTGTTGAAGGTAGATTGCCCTAGACGGTTTGTTATCGGCGAAAACGTCTTGCAGAGCTTGCCACGCTTTATGAGCGGTATTATCGGGATGGAGAATAGTGGTTAACAGATCGTTAGTGATTGTACTGTAAATCCATTGTAAAACAATGGCATCGAGACAAAGCCATTCTTCATCATGTTCTGAAGGGGCGGCATCGGGCGGGATTATATGATTAAGAACCTTACAAACGGTGCATTGGACCTTAAAAAGGGCAACCCAATTGTTATAATTTCCTTCTTCGGTTCCTAGAACAAGAGGTATGTGATTTTTTATGTTGGTAATGGTGGTGGCGGGATGGATTCGAGGGGCGGGGGGGAGGTGGTGTTGGCTTGCTATCGTCAGCCATAGAGAGAGGAGCAGCGGGATTAGAATTTCAGATGAGGGGAGCAATCAAGAGACTGATCAGGAGCAATGAAGAGACTGATCAGATTGCAGGGGAGAAGATGAACTGGTCTCTTGATACCATAATAGGTTATGAGCAATGTGTCATTTCCCCTTCTCATGTATATATATATAAACACAAATATTACACATTAGTCCCTTGGACTATACAAAGAATACCAACTAACTACGTTCTAGTCTGATACCCATCCCGTCCATATCATTTAATAAAATAAACATTTATCCATAATAATTATACATTTTTTATAAGTTCTACACATGATTACCCATATATTTTCATTATCTATCAAATAATACATCTTTCCACTCACAATCATACTAATATATAGGATTGAGAAAATAGTAAACACTCAAACATGAGGGTTTGCTTAAGTTTTGCATATAACTTGTTGCATAGGGTATGAGAAGCGTGACTCCAACCTAGGATCACCGCCACAACACCCGGAATTAACGACGTGTCAGGTTATATGGACGCCCAAGTGTTAATTCCGATACCATAACGGACGTAGCCGAAACCGATCAAATTCGTGTTGACTTATCGTCTTAATGTCCGGGAACCAACAACTTTTGGGTTATATCACCGCCCGAGTTCTACTGACCTGTCCTGACGCAACAAGTCATGTGTAACACTAGTTTTCTACGATTTTAGTTGCAATAATGCAAGTTTTTATTGTTAATTAAGCATTTTCTATAATTTTATTTGCAAAAATGCAACATTGTTTACACTCAAGTACAACTTTATATGTTTTACAGTTTTAGTTACAAAAAAGCAACACTTTCTTCTGTCAATCTAAACAACATTCTTTTTAATTTTTCTAGTGCTAACTGCTAACTGAACAATATTTTTTTTGCTAATATAGACACGTGTTGTGTTACTTTTACTGTTTCAAGCACTACAATTGCTATTCATATTCACTACTATCTCAACCACGTTATAACAATAATAACACAGAAGATAGTAATAAAAACCTATTGTCTTTTTTTTCATGCAACAGAATACTTTTGTGTTTATTCAATTTTATTAAACAAATCCAGTCTTTTAAACAAATTGGCTTCTTGCCGATTTCTTTGTTTTTTATATAATCTCTGCTATTAAAAAAAATCCAGTCTTTTTAAAGGTGAATATTGTGAACTACAAACATATGGTTGTGTATAATCTATCAATTAAGTCTCTTTGCGTCACCCTATGAGCCGCCCGTAGGATGAGATGGCACGACATTTGGGCAGGAAACGATGGAGGCCAGTAAGGTTCGAACAAGGGCAAGCCTTTATACATTGGCTAAATTTTGGGCAGGAAACGATGGAGGCCATTGGAGATGCTCTCATCAAGTGGGATGTGTTTAAAAGTGTTTCTAACTCTAACCAATATGGATGGTCTTATGTGTATTATTAAATCAGATTCACATTGCTAAAGGAAAATAAAAAAAAGCAAGAGTAAAAAAAAAAAAAAAAATGAAGAAGGAAAAGCATTAAACAAGGATGCTTTGTTTTTATGTTCCCCAACCTTTAGACATGCTCATGCACATTTCATCATTTTCGTACTAGGCATACAAATCTATTCCCACCACTTTTAACCACACACAACAATCTTAACGTAATTTGAGAAGGTATCTTATTCTCGAAAAGAATTTGACAAATTGTCAAAAAGATAAATTATTAGATTATTTTATTGATTTATCACATTTATGCTTATAATACATATACAAATAGAAATACTAGTTATAAGATTTTTTATTAAAAAAATGTCATAAAATAGTAAAAAAGTTTCAAAAGCTTTCGGTTAGGTACTACAACAATTATTCCCACTTTAAAAATCGCGGTTCAATCATACTAATTATCTAATATCATGGTTAGGGTTCATTATTATTAATTATTATAATTCCCACATTTTAAAAAAAGCAACTTCAATAATACTAATTCCGATTTTGTTACAAGCATATTAGATCAAATACGAGACGTGTTAACTTGACTATCCTGTTCTATTAGTTTAGTAAAATTTTGGACCCAACCACTAAATATCTTCGAACAATGACAAAAAAAAGTCAAACGGGATTGAGTATGTATATAAAATTTGTAAAAGCGGGTTGTAAAAATCGCCAATTAATCGCTATTTACTCCAAATCAGTTAAAATTGAAAATTTATATATAAAATTTGGTGTGTGTGTGTATATATATATATGAAAAATTACATGTATATATATATATATATATATATATGAAAAATTACATATAAAATTTCAATCCATTTAATCTCGATTAAAACTTCTTAATCTTGATTAATCGCTAGTCGGTATCCAAAGGGTAAATATAGGTCCACAACATATTGTAGTGCTTAAGCATGAGGAAAGTTAATGGTGTTTTTCTCGAGATTTCATACTTACATACCTAAAAAGTCCCTAACTCTTGCTTCAAAACTACAAATTTAGTATATAAAGAGCGTACCCGATGTACTAGTCTCCGGCGTTTGTACAAGGTCCCAAATTCTCCTACAATATAAATTAAACAACTCGCTCAATTTACTCTACTTCCAAATTCCAAACCAGACTGAACCGCTATACCAGCAAGCCCGTCAAAACTAAACCGTAAACCAAACCAAACCATTAAAACCTCAAACCAGCCGACTTACTAAATAGTTCGATCAGTTTCAGTTATTCATAAACACCATAATTATAACAAACATTATAACACCTTGTAAACTTTATACTTCCCGAATCAAATCATTTCATTCTCTCAATATAACCTAATATTATATAACAACTAAAAACATATTTACAACTAATACAACAAAACTTACATCAAACAAATAATAAAACACCACCACCTCTTATGATCTTGTCTTCTTTTTAATCTTCCCATTACAAAACCCAAACCCGAAAAAATTAATCGACCCTTTAGCAATATTATACGCCGGTGGCACATTTAGAACCGGGATAATCCTTATCCCGGTTCTGGACTCCTTAGTAGAGTTTCGAAAACTGTAATAAACATGCGAATTATTATGACTACTACTATTACTATTATTATTTTTAGGAACGTGTTGACTTAAACTCGAACACCTTCTTAAAAACATTGACTCCTTTGACTTATCAACTTTTTGACCCGAATTGGGTTTCGGGTTTAATGCTGACCCGGTTGAATTACTCCTTGCTAAACTCTTGATTGATAATGATCCAAACAACCCCTTTGTGTTCTTTGAGTTGTCACAATTTAAACTTGCACTTCTTCTGAATTGCCAGAATGATGATTTGGGTGATGGTTTCTCGGGTTCGGGTTCTTGATCCGGATCTTGGTCTTCAATTAGCTCTTTAAGTCGTTTCTTGGTTTTGTTATCCGGGTTTTGGATAGTATGAATATTATTATTATTATTATGAATAATATTATTATATTTGATTTGGGTTGGGAGTATTTTGCCATTGGAAAATAGTTCATCAGCTGGAGTGAGATTTGAGGTTCGAAAATCGAAATCAAAAGTGGGTGATAATAAGAGGTCACCGGGTCTGGTCGGGTCGGGTCGGGTCGGGTCGGGTTCCGGGTCGTTTGAGAAAGAGAGTCTTGGGCTGGTGTAAACATCAACAGCCATGCTGTGGTGAAAATGAAATGAAATAAAAATGTGGTGTTATGAGAGAAGGTGTGATTTATAGGCATGATTTAAGGTAAGGGTAGGATGGTAATTTGAGTTGAAGTCAAGTAGTTTGAGATGGAATGGGACAGTTTAATATTTGGGAAAGATTCTTTGTCGCATATAGATTGTTTTATGTATTCAAGAAATATTTATGGGATTGGTATTTACTATTTACCTTTTTTTTAAACGGCCAACTAAGTAACGCCGGGTACCTCGTACGCGGTCTCCATTGGCTAAAGGTAGCCCGAGCCGACCACTAGTCCGGACGGACAGAGCCCCTAGCGGTCCACCTGTTGAGGGATTCACCGGATAAAACCCGACCCCACGCCCGCCAAACGGCACGACAGCGAGGAGCCGGTAAAACCGGGTGAGATTAGGACTCGAACCCTGGCAAGCCAGGATCATCCCTCATATCTCCCTTATAAGTTGGTGGTAGTTAGGTTTGATCCCCATACCTCTCACTTGTAAAGTGAGTGCTCTGCCATTAAACCACAACCAACTTATATATTTACTTAAATGCCTAAATGGATTTTGAGTTTTTTTTTTCTTTTTAACGGCGAATTTATGTTATTTTTGGTGAGACTTAAATCCAATACTTTACCCTCTTAAACTCAAATATTTAAAAGGCTTTGTTTGTCAGTGAATTAATGATGTAGAATTTAAAATAAATTTTACGTAGAGCTTTTATTTGAAAGATATATGAACAGTCAAAGAGAAGCCATTACCATTTTTGATTTGATGGTTAGAAGATTTTTTTTAATGTTTTCTTATAAGAGGTTTCTGATTTAAATCTCAGCTCATGTATATAAAAGGATTTGAATTTGGGTAATTGGATATATATAAAGTATTATGATCATTTGAGAGACACCGCTACCACTTCGACAGACCTTCTCAAAGAGAGAATATTGGAGATAAAGTGAGGTATAGCTAGGCGTTTATAAGAATCTCATGCTTGTTGTTTATAAATGAACTATTCTCATATTCATATAAATTATGTCCTAAGATGCCAAACAACACAAATAGATTTTTTGGAAATAAAAGACATGATGAATGAAGCAATTTATAATAGTCTATTTTATAACTACAACTTAAAAACATCATTAATAACTAGATTCCTATAGTTTCCTTTAAACAGACTTGGTTATTGTTTTGCTTTTTACTAAATTTGTTCACCAATCTGCCACCCACCGTTATCGTCTACTATTAATGTGTGTAATATCCGTCTTCTTACACCAGTAAGTATTGATTGTTTTGCTCACAATAAGATGATAGAGTTGTTTTTTTAGGAGGTCACATAATCTTATAGATTGATCATATTTAATATTAAGAAAACCGAGGTTTTTTGGCCAACATGTAATGGAGTGAAAGTTAAAGATGGGCTTTTCTCTAGTGGGATTGGTAGACCAGAGAGAGGGGTAAAGCTCCTTGGAGGGGCTGTTAGTCGAGATCCCTACTTTATTAAGGAGTTGGCGAGGCGGAGAGCATCTCGTGCGGTTGATCTTATGAAACTCTTACATTGCCTTAGGGATCCCTAGAGCGAACTCCTCCTGCTTAGGTCTTGCATGGGGGTTGCTAAGTTGTTTTTTGGGTTACGAACATGCCACCCCCATATGATGGATGATGCGGTATCTTGTTTTGATAAGGGGCTTCGAGAAGCCATCGAAGACATAGTTGTATGTGGAGGCCCGTTCTTTGGTGATCTTCAGTGGCGACTTGCATCTTTACCGATGCGCTTGGGGGTTTAGGCCTTCTTTCGGCTCATGATGTTGGGGTTTACGCTTTTATAGCGTCGAGGGCTCAGTCTTGGAAGCTACAGAATCACATCTTAAGGAATAGTGGAGTTGTCGACCTGGACTCAGACTACGTGCAGGCCCTGGAACGCCTAAATGGCGCTCTCCCAGACTTTGACATTGGTGGTTTCTCTAATAAGGACACCGCCCCACCAAAGCCTCAAAAAACTTTGGCGAATGCCCTTTTTGGCAAAATCGCTCAGAGCCTGGGAGAAGTTTTTGGATTGTCCCCCGACAGAAGGTGGTTTTTGAATGCTTACAAGGTCCTCATGCCCAAGATTTTCTGACCGTTATCCCGATTGATGGCTTGGGCCAAAGCATGTCTGCGGTCGAGTATATGGCCATTCTTAAGTACCGTTTGATGGTCCCAATGTACCCTGAAGACTAAACATGTTCGATCTGCCGTAAGGCTTGCCTGGATAAATTCGGAGAGCATGCGGTTCATTGCAAGGAGATGCCTGGGTTCAAATACCGACATGATTGGGTGCAGGACGTTCTTTGGGACATCTTAAGGCGAGCTGAGATATCAGCTAAAAAGAAAGCCCCCGTAAACTTCCTTACAGTCCCCACGGAAAGGAGATCCACTCTACGACCGGCATATTTGCTCGTCTTTGGTTGGGCCGGGGGAAAACACGCTTGTGTTGACCTCACGAGGGGTATCTCCTTTATCTAGTTTGAGGGATAATGAGTTTGTAGATGGGCAAGCAATGAAAAGGGCTGAAACGAAGAAGGTGGAGAAACATGCTAAAGCCTGCGAAGAGAACCAACATGTTTTTGTCCCTCTGGATTTTGATACCTTTGGCTCCTTGGTACCGGAAGCTATTCGTTTCCTAACCAGGGTCCAACGGGTTGTGCAAAGCAATGTGTCATCCAAAGAGACAGGGGTATGTCTTTAGCAGGTTAGGGTTTGCAATTCAGAAAGGGATGGCGGCGCAACTTATTGCCCACCTACCTGCTATATTGATGTAATATCTATGTTTCTGAAGAGGTAGGTCCCAGCAGAGCCCAGTTGGACCCGCAAGACTCACCTTGAAGAGGGGCGTCTGCGCAGAAACCAACTAGATCCGCAGGACCAACCATGCTCAGAGACGTGACGTCCTTACGCGCAGTACGCAAGCTGTTCCTGCAGGAAATGCCTCCCAATGGTGAAGGACTCCGCATGTTCCCGCAGCCTCGGATACAAGCCATCAGGGAAGGCCACCCGCGCAGCAAGGCTACACGCACAAGGCACTTAGCTCTCAATCAGTGTCACCTGAAGGAATGAGCAAAGCCGGGAACAATCCCGCACAGTGGCGGGAGGGGGAATACTCCCGCCCAAATAAGCCAGTCCGTACGATACAGGAAGATCTTCTGTACTGTACCTGACGAGGTATGGGCAAAAGATCTGACTAAAGATACGACAGCTTATTGACAACAGTATGGCGAGCAACATGCTCCTGTACTGTATGTCACTATTAGCCGCTGCCTACTCACCAACTACTGCCATACCACGTGCATAGCCGGCAGTTGGTGGAAAAGGAATGGTACACAGCAGGCCTGGTCACTATCAGCCGCTGCCTACCCACCAACTACCAGCAGGGCACGTGCGTAGGCCACTGTTGGTTGAACAGGAATACTATTCAGCCGGCCACACCTCCTTGGAAACCTACCTTCGGCTATAAATACCACAAATGGTATGACCATCTCATCATATCTTACCATATTATCATCATATTATACCTGATATCTGCTCTAGCAATCTCTTAATATACATTTATATTTAAAGAGCAATCTAGTCTGATTCTCACGCCGGAGGGTGGTCACAAGGAGGAACCCCCCCCCCCTTCTCAGTGACAAGCTCACGGTGTCTGTTTTGCAGGTTATCAGAAGAACCATCTTCTTTGGGTCTAACCCCTCGTGGGAAACATCTATCTAACCCCCAGGTTATCCGTAATCTGCCCGGGGTCCGGTTAGTGTTTCTTCATTGGCGCCATCCGTGCATAAAGCTAGAACATTTTTCTCCAGTTTTTTCAAACTTCTAAGATGTTTAAAGAAACTCCGGTAACCACAATCCCAGCTACTGGGGGGAATACCGGCTACACAGTCTTTACAAACACTACCCCGGTTACACAAGCCGGGGCAAGTGAAGTAAATTTTACAAACACTACCCCAGTTACCCAAGCTGGGGCAAGTGCAGTAAATAATCGCTCACTGGGATTCACCGATACCCAGTTAGAGAAACGAAGGCTCCCCCGCCAAACACTCGATGAAGTTAAGGCATGGGCGGAGGCACGTCAGAAGGAATTCCAAGCTGAGTTGGACGAACGCTTGTGTTCCGTCCAACAGGCTGACGAATTCGAAGAATACTTGGACGACTCGGAGGAATCCGACTCCGACGCGAACCCTCGCCATAGGGCAAAAGGGAAGCGTAAGGAAACGGACTCCCAACCGAGAAGGCATTTTGGAAAAGCCTTCAAACCAATAAACACAGGTGGAAGTCCACGTGACTTCTCCAAAACATTCAGACCAAACGTTGCAAATGCGGGAACGTCCAAATTTGCAAGGGACATTGCGGAAGCAATCGCCCCAAAAAGTGCCAAACAAATGTCAAGCATAGGCACATATGATGGTATATCTGACCCAGATGATCATTTGAACAGATTCATAGCGGGGGCAACCGTCAGTAGTTGGACGGAACCTACGTGGTGTTACATGTTCCAAATGACGCTTGTGGGGGCCGCTAGAGCGTGGTTCGATCGTCTACCGGTTAACCACATCTACGACTGGGCAGACTTCCAACAGAAGTTTAGCCAACACTTCAGCCAGCAAAGAAAATATACCGAGGAGCAATGGACAATCCTCAAATGCATTCGAGAGGAAGATGAATCTTTGCTAGACTTCATCACTCGCTTCAACTCGAAGAAGCTAAGTCTGGGTAACATTAGCGAAGATCTTGTTCGC